>NC_083597.1:35712651-36017817 GCF_020882245.1 Rhopalosiphum padi
TCGAATTTATATTAATTTATATATAATTTATATATCTAAGGGAATAAAAAAAAATCCGAGCTGTCAAATTTTTCGAGTTATCGTGACTCGACTGTATTATATTATTTTGTAATTTATTAATACTATGATTATTGATTAAGGAACCTATAGTAAAAGGAATAGGATAAGTGAACTCTTTATAAAAATTGTAAGCTATATAAAACCAGTAATAGATTCGCAATAATTGCGGTTAAAAGTGAAATCTTATTTTTAGCAGAGATCGTCATCTGCTATTGCTACTATTGCAATGTTCTACATGAATAATACAAACCATAAAATGTAGTCTTACATGTCAAGTTAGATAGGGCTAAATTAATTTGTTGCACAATCCCTTAGGGCAGAGGTTCTCAAACTTTTCAGGCCAGGCCCCCCCCTTTTAGTTAGGACTACCAATTAAGACCCGTGGACATTATTTTTTTTTCTTAAACACGTTTTATTGAATTAGAAAAACAGAATATGGTTCAAAGCAACAATTTATAATATTTTTAAGTATCTGACAAGACTCAATTAGTATTTACCCGACAATCTGCAAGGACCATAGGTTTGTTCTAAACGTTTTTATCGTGACCCAGGAGTGAGGAATGCAGGAAATCGGCGCAGACTGCAGATATGTGCTTATCGTGGTTTATCTATTATTTACTTTTAGTCCGCGACCGTAATACAGATCGACACATTAATGTCTTTATAATATTCTGGGCCATATCCGATGTGTGTTTTGTATTAGGCAAATAGGTAGGTTTACTATTACCTATATTATAGGCTTTTTTGTTTGCACGTTTTGGGGTGTGTCTGTCGTGTATATCGGGACAATATTATAATATTATATCGGCGACCGGTTTGCGGTTATGTTTGTTCTGAAATATGTCATTCATCGTACGTAGACATGTACATATAATATATATTATAATGTCTTCGGTACAAAACGCGTCGTTGTTACGATGTTTTCGTATATGTATATATATTTATATTTATATCCGGTGAGTGGTCTTTGGTTTTTCGCGCCTCAACGGGTACCTGTATACAATATACGCATAAACACACACACACACACACACACTTACAATCTACCGGCAACTACAACAGCCGTCGTCTCGTCGATCTTCAACTTGACCACGCCGCACCTATGTTTGCCCGGAGACGACGGGACACGCACACACACACAAAAACGTTTTAACAGATACGGTCTCCTTTCTTGTTTGCACGGTTTAAATGACAGAGCACACAAAATATTAAAATAATAAATATGACGACCACTACATTCTGTTCTTCGCAAATAACCGCCGGCGGTGTTTTTCGAAAATTGTCGAAAACACTCACTACGACGCCTCTAACGTTGCACACCTATACAGTATAATATAATTTTGTTTACACCACCGCCGTATATACCAATAATATATGATATTATACGATATACACTTAACGCAATCGTCGAAATCGTGATCTGTCCGAAATAGTTTATTTGCCGTGACTTATGGGAGGACCGCGTCCTATATGTAGCTAAGTGACTATAAATTATAAAGTCGCGAGAAGATATTATTTATAGACGCTTAGATGGTGTATAATAATATCCGCTTTCTTTCGGTGCGCGCGAATTATCACAGCAAAGTAACGATCTGTTTGACATTTCAGTAAAATAAATATAGGTATATATATTGATTCGGCTGACATCCATTACTGAATAGCAATTATTATCGACCGTTTTAATATGATATTATTTATGATGTCTGACGTCTTGTCTTATTATATAATAGTTATATTATTATTCACCGTAAAAATGATTGAATAGAAATACTAGCTTTTTATCTTTAAAGTATCGTAAGAATTTTTAAACTATGATACATAGATTATCAAAAATAAATCGAAATACTGATCTCTTTGAGTATTTTAAATGCATTCAAAATATTTGTATTTTCACAAACAATATACATATTTTTTAAATGCTCAATTTAAATTTTATCGGCAGATGGAATCAATAGAAATATTTAAAAATTGTTTGTATAATATTTTCCTATTATACTATCCGAATAGCGAATAGAAACAGTATTTGATATATTGATATATTTTTACTATTATCAATGTTTGGCCTACATAGAGAAATAATAGAAAAATATTCTTAAATTATATTAAAATCGCAATAGTACCTAAGTTGATAACCGATTATATAGAGTACAACACAATTCTCGGTCAATTGTCGGTTAGGTTCATTTAAATAATTCGATTTCGTTTCTATTCGCCCCATTTAACGGTATCTTTAAAATAGGTTTTCGATAGGGAGTGTGCGCATTGATGAGTACTTATATACAGTTATACACATCTGCATGTTATTTATGTAGTAATAATATTATATTGTAACGTATCGCTATTAGTATTATAGGTCATCGACTGCAAAAAGTTTGATGTAAACACCCTTATAATATGATAAGTTGGAAATTCCAGACAAGTTTGTTTCGCAAACGATTATGATCGTAAAAATTTTATTCACGGTTAGGTTTTTTTTCATTTAAACATATTATGAGAAATATATAGTTATATTATAATATATAGTAATAGTACATATCTACCTACGTTTATATTTAACGCCCCGCATACGTGCGGATCAATGAGATCATCTGTTGCAAAATCGTTTTATTTTTATTATTATAATTTTTTATTTTTATTTTTTTTTTAGGACCCGCGTTGGTTTATTACAAAATAATCGCGCGTTATTTACAACGAGATTATCGGCGACGAAAATAAATTCGCAAATTAAATAAATTAATATCGAATTATAATAATATGGCGCGTATTATTATACAACGGACGCTGGAATTGGTAAATTATTGGACGAGCGTATGGTTCGCGCCGTGACTGGTTTAGTTATAATATTCGAATTTATTACTTGCAAGCGCGCGGGCGGTGTCATTCTTTAGGTATGTATGTATAAATTAATAAAATATATAAAAAATCATGTATATATACGCCGTGCGTTTTATAAAGATTATAATAATAACGACACGAAAAACCAAAATGCCGTTTAGCAAAAATTGTTAATCACATAACTTCTATTCGAATATGAAGCATTTTTTTTATCAAAAATATCATATTTAAGAATTTACAGTGAAAAAAGGATAGTAAATAGTATTTTACCCATTAATTATTACAGAATGTTCCTTAAATTCATAGTAAAAAAATATTAGTACATATTAGTATTTAAAATTTTAAAATACGATATTATACTTAAAAATGAGCATAATTAATCGGAGATGAGTATGCCCGGCAGGTTACCTCAGTATATAATCAAATATTCTATTCATATATTAATAATAGACGGCTTACGTTTTAACAGTTATATCATATTACTAACTACAATATAGCCAACTCCAACTAATCAGGTTAAAATTAATTTATCTTTCGTTTTCCACTGTATAACATAACACCTATCGTATACTCCAATTGCTCGAAATATGCAATAAATGAACACACGAAATATTTAATATTACTTTATTTGACCCCTGTCTTGGAGTTTCCATCCTCCTTATATATTAATTACATTATGTTTTTGCATGTCTTAACCTAGTTATCTTATTGACTAAGCATAATTTATATTATTGTCTTCTTGCCATAGCTACAGTATGTTTTATTAAATTGTTATTTTAACCTACTTGTATGTTTTGTTTAACTTATTTGAAATAATTGCGCAATTTTATTTATTACATATGGTCGTATACTAATAGGCCAATAACCTATGATTGTTTACTTAACTTAATTTTTAAATACTAACATTTCTTATTTGAGTATATATTTTATCTAAATCTTAATATAACACACCTATAAAAATCGATTTAACTATTTCGAATCTTTTCTCGTACAAACAAACAGGTGACCTAATATATAATTTGTACGTGTTTCAATTCCATACAATATTATATATATACTTGATCATGTATGTTTGAAAATCACATATTTTGAATTATGTAAGGCGAATAAAAAGAAATTAAAATGAGATTGTAAATAATTACGAAATAATCAATTTTTATAAGTAACGCGGTAAACAATGTTTTTCGTCACGTTATTAGAAGAGTGTACATACATATTTGTATTTTGTATGCGTGACTTCTTTAAAACAGGCGACATATTTATTGACTGTATGAAAAGCAATGTTTTTCCAAACAATTCTTGCATTCTATATTACATTTATATCCAATCATAATCACAACTATTTTATTTTCCGTAACCATTGGTAACCATATAATATGTAAAACAAAAAAATAATCGATTTTCGTGAGCCAAACAAATTTCATGCGTGGGCCAACTTTTAGGATTGAATTCCGGGACAGAAAGTATTAGTTTATATATAGCCTTAGCATGATTGTAAGGAATATATTGAAAATAAATCAAAATCCGATCGGTAGATTTTAAGATTACCCTGCACCAGAAATGCTTTTACAGTAGCACACTATTATATTATATTAGTATAGATAGCGTAGAAATACTCTATACTCGTACCGAAATAAGTTGTTTTAAATTGACAGCGAGCTGTACATAATATGCTGCTAATCATATGTATATATTATTTTGTATGTACCCTCAATCCTACATCATCTATATATTATAAGTACTAACACACACACTCACTCGCGTGACACATATGTATGGTAATATATACGGCGAACGGTCCGATGCGGTTTTGCTACCGCACATGTAATCCGTCGGCATATTTTTCATTTTTAGCGCCCACCAAAAAAAAAAAAAAAAAAATAAGCTCACGCTCGGTCCCATCACTTCCCACCACAATAATCGATCGATTAGCATAATGCGTCGAGCCACGATATTATAATAATACACTGCTGCAGTGCGCGTATCGTATATGATATTATATTATTATGGTTATTCGGCGGGACATTAACATCAAAATATTCATCATCGTCACAATATAACCATATAATGTATTACATAGGTATATATTATATATATATATATATATTTTAACGTGTGCGCATCACACATATTATGTTTCATTATAACGCACCACGCGACGCCCGAAAGTTACGGTTTTAGATTTATTTATTTTTTCGTGAATGAAAAATCGGCGGTCGTTGAACATACTATACTTACACGAACACGAAACGGTGTAGGTGTGCGTAGTATATAGTGCGTAATATTATAATATCGTAATATATACAGATAGGTATATTAATATATTATACTACGGAGAGTGATATTATCATCCACCGCAGCAACCGAAATACACTTCCTCCGGGTGTCTGCTCGTGGTGTTGCAGTTACCGTTCACTGCACGCCCATCAGTATATATGTATATTAATATATTATATTGTTTATTCAATCATAGTGTTTTTTTAGATGTTTTTTTTTTTTTTTATCTGCAGCAGCGGTCAGTGCTTATATACCTATGCTATTATTATAAAAATCCTGCGACGCGAGAGTTATGATGTGATATTACTATTATTATAACTTATGCGTAAATTTATTATCGTTGCAGTCTTCCGTTTATTACCCCATGTCACATGCTACGACGAAATAACAAATGCGTGTCACATGCCCAAAGTCATAGTTGTAAAAGATTTTCTGTGGATGGGTGGTTGAGAGGAAGTTATTAAATGTAATTTAAAAAAAAAGAACATTATGTTAAATTTACATTTAGTTATTTAATCCGAGAAAATATTGGATGTGGGAGAAGGAATTGAACTCTTAAAATCTCCCGGTATAGCTAGTCTTACACATACCTTCAGCGGCTTCAGCGGCAGTGTACCGTGCGTGGTGCACAAATAACATACCCATTAACCTATTAATCACATATTTAACTGATGCTAAATAATATAAAATATTAATATTTACATACATAATATTATATATGATGTGATATCCATAGGGGTATGTTATTCATTTGGCTACATACTTTATTATTTGTCAAGTCAATGTATATGTTTTTGGAAAGAATATTTTTTTTTGTTTATAGAAATGTAGTATAGTCTTCATAAAATAATAGCATACTGCAGTAGTGCAGTCTTACAAACAATAAAATAGAAAGTACCATAACTATTAACTATAATAGACAATAGTGCATACCGGAATACTCTTTAAATAATGTACAGGTACAAACAACAAATATTATATATTATAATAATTTAAGCGAGTGGATTATAACTTTTGGAAGCACTTACTTTTTTTTTAAATGTGTATCCTACAGTGGTATATAGCTCAGATACTTAAGTCGAGCATTCCAAACTATAAAAAAAACATAATTTTTGTTTCAGAATCGCAAATATAGAATAATTTTTCTAATGATTGTAGCTAGTTAAATACTTAAATGGGTATAGTTATATTGCTTATAGTATTACATATTATGCCTCTTCCGTCGACTCTTCATAGACATCGTGAAATATCCGATGAAATACCAGTATTATAATATGTGTTTGTATACCGTGTTTATAGTTTTATATATGCAGTAAAAAAATAATATATCTACGCATAAAAAGGCGAGGCTAATATACACGGGATAGCTCACTAATCAGAAAAAGACTTGATCCGTATAAGTATAAATACGCGTGTGTCAGTGTGCGCGTACTACGTGCGTAATGCATATAAATATGTCTCTCTCTCTTTCTATAATATATATATATATATATAATGTGCGGTAGGTACTTCATTATTTTACATGTGTCGGTGTAGACGAAAAATATCAAAACTTAAATGAAAATCGTTTGTCTCTCGGCTGGTTGGTACATACGTATCTTAAATACTATGTATTATATTCGATCCCACTCGTGTATAAGAACATATGAAATGAAATATATATATATATATTATTAAAACGAAATACGTTATAGCAGGTATACCAGATAATCCTCAGCGGTTTCCGCATCGCCTATGTGCGGCCAGCGAAGTCCCGCGGTTCGGGGAGGGTGTTAGTCGTAGGAATACAAGTAACCATATATGAATAAAATAAATTATGCAATTTATAAGTCTAGCTCTTATGTAATATTTTATATTGTTGTTACGATTGTGAACATCCGGTGATGACCATTCAAACGTCGTACTCGTCGTCGGTGAAACCCGGCTCGGTGTGGTCAGGAGAGGCGTGTGGGACCGAATGGATAAAAAAAAAATCAAGCACACACGCGCACACACACACACACACATATGTTTTATAATATTAATATATAACGATTATTATTAATATTATTATTGCGGTGTGTATATCACACGAGGAGGAGGAGGACGAGGAAAATTATTCCCTATAAGTGCGACGGAGGTCAATCGATCGGCGATTTATTACATACCGTACTCGTGTATACATTTTTAATTACTGGTATTGGTCGCCGCCGCGGTGGTGGAGCTGCTCAGCTGCGGATCGGGCACGATACCGCACGTGACCAGCGTGCATATCGACACCCCCCGTGCGGTCCGCATTCGTTTTATATACGCGCACGTACGTACGTCACAGGATATTTTTTCTTTCCGATTTTTTCAATCATTCCAATACCGCGTTAGATTTCAATTTTATAATTCGACGTTATTATTATTATTATTATTAATAATAATAATCGAAATCGAAACGAGCCGTGGGTCAAACGTTCACGTAGTCTTTCTATTATATTATTAGCGCGTGCTCAGCCGTATACAACGATGGTAAAGTGCAGTCTCCGGATATACATATATATTCCCAATATTATATTATCTATAGGTATACATACGATATTATACCAGCTATACGCGTATAACAGATATAATATCTAGCCGTATTATAATCGTTCGCGATCAATCGTTTTGCCGAAATCGAATATTTCGTCGTATAGGAACGCGTTTATGTGTACCCATATAATATATACACTGTTCGTATATACTGTATATGCGTATAATATGCAGTATTAGGAAGTATATACTATGTGTATATATATATATATATATAGTATATATACTGCCAGTATACTTATATGAATGTGTGTATTTATATAAACCGTCGCGTACATATATAGTTTTCATAAATTATGACTCGAAATAAACTGTTAACGGCCATTAGTATAATTGAAAGTTTACATTATTTTTTTTATTCATTATATGTATAATATACCTACTCGACGCGGGAGACTTTAACGAGTGTTGTGAACATATTTCAAACGGAATTAACGAAACGAGATGGTTTTATTGCCATGCGTAATATTAAAATATACGTTCTTAGAAACGCGCGTTCAAACGACACGTTTTATATGAATAATATTATACATTATGACTAGAGGTCTAAAAATTTCAAAATCCAAAATCAATATTTATTTTAAATCTTCCGAATGCCCGATCAACGTTTTTATAGTATAAAGGCTTAGCATCCAAATCATTTATTCGGGTTTCTGTTGCTGAATGATTTACCTAACCAAAATAACAAATTTGAATATACATTTTGGTGTTATATTGCTATAATACTGTTATTGCTTGGGTTAGTATTAATACTGGTGTTAGATAGATCAGAATAAACTTAATAAAAAATAAAAAAATGCATAAATACCTACTACCTACTAATTATTTTAGATTATAAGATAGACCTTAAAATTGTATTTAATTTCATAAAATATTACTGATAGAAAAAATTATTCAGATTATATGAGTTAAAGATACTAGATTTTTAATGGTTTTTTGGGGTGTTATAGATTTCGATTAATTTAAATGCACGGCACTGAATATATAATACTAATGATCTGTGTGGTTTATTATAATATACTGTTTGTACTTTACGTAAACCAGTTTGTTTGGATAGGTATGAAATTGGTAATAATCTTGGGGTATATCGCGTTTAAAATCACTTGTAAAACTTATAAGAAATAATATGTTTTATTGTCGGTGTTCACATATAAATAACATACAAAGTAAAATTAATAAATCAAATAAGGCATATTTGTACAATTAATAATAGTTTCAAAGAAGGAATTAAAAAGTAATAATATAATAATTTAAAGTACAAAACTTTTTATTTATCAATAAAAAATTAATGTATTAATTAATAATATTCGATTAAAAAACAATATCTTGTATAAATAAATTGTATGTTATTAAGCAAAGTGTGTATTATTTAAGTGTCAGTTATTGATTATTTAATTTATGAAAGTTCAATCTGCAGAGTTAAAAAGTAATCATTTAGTTTAATTAAAATATTTCAGTAAATTGAAATTTTCAATATTGTTATTATAAATTATAATACATTATTGATGATTATAAATTTAATTTAATTTAAGCTGTATATAATATTATTGGCTTATTGCGTACAATTTATTCAGATTAAAATTGTGAATGAACAACGTGCATAAAATAATAGTATGAATGAATATAATATTTTTTTTTAAAGAGAACACAATTTTTTAATTAGTAATAAATTATGATTAAAAATTAATTATTCATAAATCGATAGTGCAGGATACCAGGAAATAACTGCGATCACATTAAAACAGGTTTTAATATTATTAAAATCCACTTAAATAAAATTACTTATTCTCTCATATATACTAATATGAAATAATTGTTTTACATATATTATATATATACTTTTTATTATGGCGGTATATGTCATGTGATATACATAAATATATTTATGTATAATATTAATATAAACAATTTGAAATAAATTTAAAACATACATTATGTACTTCGTACAGGTTGTAACATGCCTTAAAATGAATTTTGTATAGGTATACAGTACATAATATTTTATACTCGTTCAATTAATAGCTGTAGTTAGTTCGTACAGGTGATAGCAAATATTCATTATTCATATATGCATTGGTACATATAGGTATATTGTAATAATGTCATATAATATAATATAAAAGCATATACGGTAAATTACATCAACGAATGCTTATCAAAAACGTAATCTCTACGCAAACGTATAGTGTATCCACTTCAGTCATAATACATTTAACGAAAAAATAATTGTTTTAAATGTTGATTGGTCGCAAACGGTCGTATATTATGAAGAATTTTCGAGTAATTGTCTTATGCGTGATACAATATTATTATCGTGTTTTTTTTCTAAGATTATATTTATGCAGTTGTTACACACAACATATATATTTTACGTATATAGGTACTTGCTGCAATTGTGTGTGGATCGGTAACTATATTATGGTCGTATCGTATACACAGAGATTCACAGTTCACACGCATTTTCAAAACTCTGCGAAAACGATGATTTTTATTTAAGTTCTCGTCGTGTAACTCGTTTAATATAGCTCGGTAACATCCACGTATACCTATATAATATTATGTACATAATATAGTATATACCCTGAAATCGGACGTTTTAATTTATATATATATATATGACAGGAGGTAGGTACTCGGTATACGCATTGCGCAATATCATAAATATTGTCCATCGCTGTTTCGCAGCAAATAGCAATATATAGGTATATATATTAATATATTGTACATATGTATGTATATATGATCGAATACATGTACATGGCTTGTATCTCGTTAATAACTATAAGAACGATCTATATACGTATGCGTAATGGCGTCATATATTGCAAAATAAAAACGTAGCGCGGTAGTATAATAATATAAGTATATATACCTTCACCTGTGTGACTGTGTATATATACATATTATATGTACGTAGAAGTATCTGGTAGGTATATATTATTATACATCATTCCGTACACATTAATGCGAGTAATAACATAAATATATCATTGTATAGAACGGGGACGAACGGACTAGTTTGTGAAAATAACGCGAGACGAATTACCGCCGACGGCACTGGAGCTGGATATATCGCATGGTGTGCCCACTGTATAATGTAAATATATATATATATATTATAATGTCGATGTATGAGCATAAATCGATCGCTGGACTTATAATATTATTATTATTATTATTATCATCATTATCATTACTATTTACTATTACCGTTTGTCGTAACACACGACTTATTACACGTATCACGGCGTGTTTCGAGTCTGTGAAATATATACAAATACCGACTTTTATAAAATAATATAACACATGAATCGAAGTGTACTCAGTGTACTAATATAACGTATGTATGTGAATGACTGTAATCGGTTCCTTTCTCGTATATAATATCATCGTTAAATATTGTAAAAAACGTTCGATGGAAACGACTCTCCACTCTGATCTATATTTTACATTAACGCCGTTAATCCTTTGTTTTTAGTATTACGAACAATGAAAGGAACTGCGTTGAGAACGCGTGTTCATATAGATTATTCGTGAGAGGCTCCTATTTTATCACTCAAAACTACCTATTTATTTTTAATAATAATTAAACCGGTAAAAACAATCGATGTTCCGCGTGGACTGGACATGGAATAACCATCATTAAATATTACACATTTTGGGCACTTCCAAAGGCATTACATTAGTTGCTTATAAGCAATACATTTAGATATATATACGTCCTGCTTATACAACAATTATATTTCTTCAATAATAACATGCAACTAAAACCGATTACATAGACACATCACCAAATTTATTATGTTCTCGTTTGGTAAAAAAACGAGTACTTATAAAGAATTTTTTATAATTGAAATAAATAACCACGATTCAATATTATAACAACATGGAAAAAAACCAGATAGATTCTATTGGTTCCGCTCACCAAATCGCAGGACAGCGGTATATACTATATATAATACATGCATACATTATGTAATTGTAATGTGTAATTATTTTTAGTTTAAACGATTACCCTCGAAACGCGACGGGGTTCTACGTACGGGCTTTGATTTACCCGAAAATGGTTAAGATATCCAAAGGGAACATAATTTGAAAAATCGGAAGGTTGCAGACTATAATACGTATACGCATCTGTATATTAATATAACATGCATATAGTGAAATGTATTATTATATGCAACGATGGCGGACGTGCTGTACCTATAATATAATATTGTATTCGCCGACAGACGAGCGAATACGTACTGCAGTGCTTACCGCAATAATTATATTATACGCACTTTAGCTTAGGTGTAAAACGATTTCGAAGGTTTATTTCGCTTTTATTCTTCTTTCATGTGCCCCGTAATTGAATTGCTTTTTTTATGTCTTTGTTATGCATGCCGTTAAACGTATACACGCGTACCTATGTAATTATTAATTAATATCCTTGAGATAAAAAAAAAATCATAGATCAACCTGGATTTTGTTACAAGTTACAACGAAACCGTGTAGAAATCTATAGTAGTTTCATCGTATATACATCATACACCACTCACACGACACGCACACACACACACACACACACACACACACAGATATAGAATGTGCATCACAGTAAAAACGATTAGTCATCTGATTTTTTTATTTTTGTGCCACGCGGTTCAGTGCAATTTCAGTGCAGTGTAATGAAGTTTACTATGCACTCAAATGGAAAAAGTATATAGCGAACGAGTCTTCGACGTATGTATAAATATTAAGTACGACGAGTACATATTTAGACACATGCGCACACACACACTCATAACGCTCGGGGATACTTATGAGGGGCAAATTATACTATTATCGGTCGAACATATATAATATATACCACGCGAAAGCAGAAAATAAAATGCGAGATGAAAAATCATTAGTCGTATACTTACCGCTGTAGTATATGTTATTTGTATAGGTATAGTTTCTCTGGTGATTATTAATTTATTCTTGGATATCTCCATATCGGAGTCGAATACGTATGTTCTAATAATAATAATGTATTTTTAAAACACACTTGCACATTTATTATGTACAGACGAATACGTTTGTTTAAAATAAATCTATCGAATACTTATATACACATAATATTATATGCGTCAATAATATTATTATTATAAATATTGTGCCGAGAGCATAGACGGAGACTTGTCCAGATTCGTTTCGATACCGTATCGAAATACAATCGTGTATACAAGGTATCATCACCGCCCAGCCGTTAAGCAAATAAATCAAGATCGATTAATACGCGTGCCCAAAACTGCTATTTTTATTAGGTTAGGTATATATTATATTATAGTAACTAATAGGCGAATTAAGCGTGCAATCGCGGAGGATAATAATATTATTAATATAATATATTTGTGAAATCGACCATATATATATATATATATATATATTCAGTATTGAATTGCAGACATTTTTGTATTATAGCCTATAGGTATATCATAGTATTCTACATATTATTAAGAATTTAATACTCGTATATATTGTATTCACTTTTAAGAGTACAAATATACAAGCAGTCGAGGAGTTGCATCTCCGGTACCAAGGGTGGTACTCGTTTCCACCAAAAGAGTACATTTACATTTTTCCTTCAACGCGAGTATTGAGATAGTAAATGAGATATTGACCGCGTTTTTACCAAAACATTTAAAAATAAATAATAAACAAAACATTTATTCAAAAATACCATAGAATAAATAAAAATATATTTATTACATTTTAATTATTATATTACTTGTTTTACTTTAGTTTTTATTCATTTAGAAAATTTGACGTTGCATAACTATTAATGTTATACATTACAAAAACTTATTATTTGCTAAAAAAATTATACTTTCTATAGTAATATTCATTCGATCAACTCACGAATTACTATTATTGTTTAATAATTATTCTTATAAATTATAATATAATTATACACAAATGGTATTATTAACAAATATAATAAATTGTTTTTCAATATTATATTTCCCTAGTCTAATAAACGTACTGTATTATAACATTAAATGATTTAACAATGAAACTAGGTTAATATCTAATTTTATGGAAACGAGTATTAGTGAAAAAGCGAAAGGAATAATTTTGGCGGAAACGCGTGGTATGTCAATAAAAGGGACGATGCTTTTTGGCCACATTGAATATTCCACTGTCGACATATGCGTATAAAGATTTTTAAAGTTACTGCAAACTGCATCGTATATTTACAGCTGCAGTGGTTCGGCGATGAAGTCCGGTTCGCCTAATACGGTTTATTATGTTATTTAAACAAATCGAAATTCGAAAATTTCACTCATGGGAAAGGAATATCAACATAATAAATGAACGAAAAAATACTTCATTGCAATTGAATGCAATGGATGCAATTCAAAATATACTAAAATGTTATTATTCGATGCAAATGCTAATGGTTATGCAGATAAAATAAAAACAAATGCAATTTCTTAAATCAAAACTGTTATGTGATGGTTATATTTTTTGACTCGTTGGTATCCAACAGCGTCCATATTGTGCGCGCGTCTGCATAGATCGACTATAATATAATATATATATATATAGCTTATTAACACGAGTTTTGTCCGATAGTTTGTTAAGTATGCGGTATAATCGCGAGAATATCGCATCATTATATATAGCGTGTGTATTTTTACCGCGAGTAAATCATTTCATTATCTGTAACGAACACTCAGCACACGTGTTATCGTTAATAATGTACGCGTATTTATTATTTCGTTAAATATCTGCTTTTATATAACCGAGACGAATACGTAGAAGACGAAAACGACGTACACATGCGTATTAAAATCTAGAGAATAGGGTTTTCAAGAGTATATAGGAATATATTATATACACACACACACACACACATATATATATATATGCATATAGGTAGGTACTAATATATCTACGGTGAGATATTATATATTTGGACAATAATTCACTCTCGGCTTTAAATCCGTCAAACCGCCAACCGAGAGGTTGAAATATACACGTACATATTAAATTTATGACCTGCAGCTTTTAAACGCGCGTATTTATGATAATTTTGTTTTACGAGTATTTAGATATTTTCTGACAAATTACATATTTCACGTCAGTTGACGATTATTTAAAAGCCCTATTTATAGGCATAGTATAGTACCTATACATGTATATAATTCACTATATATATTATTTTATAATATCTCATGTTGTCTTTAATTTTTGTTTTGTTCAAACTATCGTTTGAATACGTATTTTGAATAAGTATAATAATATAGGCACACATTAAAACACCTTAATGACGTATTCGCGATGATGTCAAATAACCGTATCACTCCCATAAATACAAATGATAATTATATTTTCAAGTACCTTCTATTATGGTGCCTATACGCTCGTATAACATTTGACGAATAAATAGAATTTGCCAAAATCACAAAAGATTTGGTTCGGTAAACAATATAATAATAATATTACTATCGAATATTTTTGAAGTTGTCGGCGTCACAACCACCGAGTAGATTTCTGTAATGGGGTAGAAAACGTAGGTATAGTAGTCGCGTTTACCGAAAAAAAAAATAAAGGTAAGACTTTGTGTGCGGCACACATGACATCACACGTCGCAACCTTAAGCAAATAATTTATACTCGTATTATATTATTATATATTCCATATTGGGGTTGCAATCACAAAACGCATATACGTATAATAATAATAATAATATAATATATTATACGGTCATAAAATACGAGACGAGCGCAATATACCTACCGCAGCCTCCTGTATCTATAAATATATATAGCGACGGACAGTATATTATACGCACACACATAGACATCATATTATTATGTATATAATATTTATATACTGCGGCGGTGCTTATTATATATATATATTAGTAGTAATAATAATATACGATGAGAAACGCATTTGCACGTCGTGTAAATATGGTCCTTTTGTGCAGCGAACACCAGAAACCATTTCACACGCGGTTATTTTTATTGGCACAATATAACAATAATAATAATAATCGCTGCGACGGCGGTGGCGGTGGACAATATAATAATATAATATGATGTGACTATACCTATGTATCTATATACCTATCTATATATTATTATTACGATGATGTGTTGGTTTCTGCACCATTGACCGCCTCTGTAACACCACTACGTCATATATTATATATATACTCATAATATATATATATATACAAATACGTTGCACAACTGCAGATTTACATTATTATTACTATACTATTATAGTTTTTTTGCCAAAAAAAAAAAAAAAAACTATATAAAAAGAAAAGTGGCATACGGGCATAGGTCCCTGTGTTATCGTAAAAACGAGCTGAGTGTCATCAGATATCGTGAAAACCGATTTCTGCAACAATGAGTCCGCGTCGGCTGCTGCTGCTGCTGCTGCTGCAAGCTGCAACATAGCGGCTTGCACCGCGATTCGTCGTCGCGATACCACTCGCGATTATATTATTATTATAATACTGATGTGTGCTTCTCGCGTACACAACGATTATTCTTCTCTTTATTATCATTTATTTATATTATTTTATATATAATAATATATTATTGTCATTTTATTTATTATCGTCGTCCGCGTATATATTTCTGTGTGGCGAACACCGGCCAACACAAATCGCATAATATATTATCTTGTACCAACACAGTATATATATATATATATACACATAAAACGAGTATTTTTTGTTGTATCGTGCTGTACCTGAAATTATCTAGCTGCACGCGGGCGGTGTATTTTAAACGTCAGGACTTTAACTGCCGCCGTTGCGCAGTAATAATACGATTTGAACGGTTGCGACTTGCTCACGCTATAACGCATATTATATATTATTATTATAAGATATACACGTAGAGAGTTGTAACCTGAATTATACGCTATACGATCGAAAATAAAGGTAAAACATAAATTTAGTAATAATAAAAATTACCCGTTCGAAATTACATAATATTGAGAAAAAATCATTGCAGCGAGATGATGACTGTCAATTAACTGATGTTCTATAGGTTTATAACGATCATAATTTTATTCGTGTATCTATACTCGTATAATATCATTATTTTCATTATTGATACTGAAAAATTCGACGAGCATATTATGTGTTTTAACTCGTTTTTAATTTATACATTATAATACACGGCGTCCCTAAAATAAAATTCTTCAATGATCCTTATATTATTATATTATATATATATGACACAATAGATCCTTGTATAAACTTACATATTCGTCATCGTCATAGAGATTTGCCCAACAGTGCTAGCGCCCGTCACTACTTACATACATATTATTATAGTGATTTAGCAGCTGCTGCCGCCGAATGATACCGATAACGATACTAATAAGTAATAATATATATATAATGCATATTATAATAAATGGTCAACGCGGGCGTCGTCCGTATATTATTATTACGAACGCTTACACGGATTATAGCCGTACACACATATATTACCATACATATATATATATATTATTATTATTATTATATAATACGCAGTACGGACGACGGTTAAGCAAAACGGAACTATCGCAACGCTGCCGGTGATGTAGAGTGTAGCCAGTGATTTGTTGCTCTTGGTCGCACGTTTCGCGTCCGATTAATCATAATATTTTACTTGGCGCGTATTACGCGCGTCTCGAGAGATTTTATAATGATTTTTTACGCTCCTCGACATACGCACCACGTTTATACCACTCGTACAGTCGTACACATTTATAATATATTGTATGCATTTATACATTATCATAACGTCGAAATAATTCTGTGCCACGCGTACACATATATTATTATTATTATTATTAGTATATCATACTCGTACACGTGTACCCATTGCACCTATATACATAATATTATATGTATACCAGTGAGAAATTAATCTCATGATGTGCACATCGCGTCGTGCAGTTTTTTTACATGCAGAATGTCCGGAGAGACATGATACGGTATAATCTAACAGTTTTATAGTTTTGTAATATATATTGCTGTATAAATATTTATGGGTAACTAGTATATAAAATTTCTGTCGTCTTTAAACGATTATGCGTTCAGATGAAGTATAGTCGTTGCAGGGAGAATGCGCTCTCTGCAGCTCCAGAGCATTTGAGTTTCAGCGAAATATACCCATTGAATTACGGTATGTAAAATTGTGATGAAATTACCACAACACGACGTACGGAAGTATTATGAGCATAATTAACTGTCTTAGATCAAAATCGTACTGTTTCCTTTTCAGCCAAACCAAAAAGTTTAATATT
This sequence comes from Rhopalosiphum padi, assembly GCF_020882245.1. Lineage (NCBI taxonomy): Eukaryota > Metazoa > Arthropoda > Insecta > Hemiptera > Aphididae > Rhopalosiphum > Rhopalosiphum padi. Next base: position 35,730,676 of record NC_083597.1, read on the forward strand.
TACTCTACACTATACCTGCGTATAGAACAGTATCAAACATTTAAATAAATATGTGCATGTTAGACATTGTAGTTCCTGCAGAGACTCAGAGTCATAGGTACTGATAAAATAATTATACATGAAAATCATATTATATGTAGTATAAATTCTATTTTAAATAGAATAACATATTTTTTATTATTAAAATAATTTGTATATATATATTCTTTAACGCAAGATAAGCTAATACATATACATAAAAAAGAACTTGAACAACAGCGATATACGTGAGGAGAAAGGCCATCTACTGATAGAACCTGACGTCAGTTATAATAACATAAATTAAATACTCAAAAGTTTGGTGCGGGAAAAAAACAGAGAGTGTGAAACGAGTCTTACCTAGTATTGTTTTATTTTGTGTGGCAAATTTCGGCTGCGGGGTTGGGATTATGGTTTATTTCTCTCCAATCGAGTTTTAGAATTATTGCAATGCACCGGCGCCGTCAAATCTTGGACACGTCAGTGATGTCAGTTCTTGTTCAGCATAATATAGTATTTCTTGTCACGGAATTGCTTAGGACAGAATTTTGAAATTTATAGTCTTTGACAAATTCATAATGATCAAATAATGATAGTAGCTTGTGTTTTTCCCTAATCTATACGATCAACTATACATTATAAATATATATATATATTGTAGCTGCGACGCGTTACGACTATTTCGTTTTAAAATGTATTTGAATATATAAATTATTACGTTTTGGCAGAATGGAGAGAAACTACGTATGTTTATCAGATCACATATAGCAAATGTTTACGTATAATATCGTATTATACGAACATAATATTATTATATTATTATATACTGTTGGTAAGAGATCTTCACAAAAACGTTGTGTAAATATTCTCGCGGACGATGATTTATTACATGACCGCAAGTATTGAATATAATTTTGACGACGGTGCGCGTACACTTGGCATAATATAATATTATAATATTATCTTGCAGCCCGCGACCCGTTTATGGGCACGCGAGGCGAACAAATTGAAATAAAATATCTACCGAATATAATCGATTTATATCGAGTCGCGCCTAGCCCCGGGTGCTCGACGTATACATTTATACATATTTTATAGTATACATTATGACATATCGTATACGCGTGTCCATGCGCTTATAAATATTGTTATAATATTATACGAAACTCCTTCCCCGCACTTCGGTTTTCGACGATGATATAATGACGATAATAATCCGAAACGGTCAGACTCGCGTCCAAGATTCGAAAACAAAAAAAAAACGTTCAAACATTCATCATAATATTATAATGATGATAATAATATAATATTATTGTACTTTGCACATGCAATATCGTAATATATATTACGTTCGTGAGCTCGACTGCTCGAGTATGTGTTTGTGTGTGTGTGTGTGTGTGTGTGCGAGAGACATGAAAACAACTGTTTGCAACGATCCGAGCACATCTCGTCCTTGTCAGATCCTTGTACATACAAAAACGCATTGGTATATGTTCGTGTAGGTATACGCCGTGTGTACGACATCACACGCTAATGCACACACGTAACTACACGCGCAGAGATGATCTCCGGCGATATACAGCTGAGCGCATCTGACACGACAAATTACATGGGCATAATGTCAACGTTCAAGGAAACAAATCAAACGCGCGCGCATATATATATGCGTGTGTGTGTGTGTGTGTGTGTGAGTCTGTTTAAGTATGTTATACCTGTTATATACATACATACTTCTATAAAACATAATCATATACATCTTGCGTGGTTTAGATAGGTACGCGGTTGTGCGCGTGAGAACTACGCCTAAATCGCAAATAAATAATAATTAAAAACATTGTTTAAAAATCGTTAATATAGTGTTTCGTGTTTTAATTTTATAGTTTCTATTATTATTAGTGGACTGCGAATTGGGACGGTGTGTGGAAAAAAAATACAATATATAATATATTACATAAAATACACAAAAACGAGCCTACACAAATTTCAGCCGCGGCGACAGTAAAATAAAAAAAAACTTTTTATGGACCTTATTATATTATTGTATACGTCCATCGCCGTGAGTTTGCTGGACGCAAACCTACGCATGACTCTGTACAATATACTATATATTATTATAAATTATAATTATACGTCAGTTGAAAATCACATTAATTTTGGTCATCGTCATTGATCGTTGTTGATGCGCAATAAATATGACTCGATTGAAAATTTTAAATTATCAATTATCATATCCCATGTATATATATATATATATTAAAAACCTATTATTATAAGTATATAAAGTTAAACAACTCAAAAACTATTCGTTTGGATTTCAATTACGTACATAAAATACGAGTACACAAACGTTTTAAAAAACATTATCATCATTACAACTCACAGCTAGTAAAACGATATTGATCTAATTTTGTAAAAAGAAGTTTCTTTCACTACAGCATATTAAAACGTTTAAGTATTTTAAAATATAGCGATTTAGTACGTATACTGCATATTATTCCAAAAATTAGAATTTTAATAAATTTATTGTTAAAGGATAAAATGGAGTTGAGCATGTTTGGTGAATCATTCTATACGTATAATAATATTATATATAAATAGACAATAAGGTGCGGCAGTGTTATTATTATTATTATTATAGTATATAACTATATAAGTAAAGAAATAATAAGACGCTAATATAACAAACAAAAAATAATAACCGGACACCCACTCGAGATGCTATGGTGTGCAATAATAATGTTATTATTATAATATTATTATGTAGAAAATATCGCCGTACGCGTATTCCATAACTTAACAAGCGAGGCGAACGATGATAATTTATATTTTATTTATAATTGTTTTTTATCTGTCGCTCGCGAAACATTATAGGTGGCATTCGCTGTACATATAATATAATATATATTATAATACGCAACTATTGGTTACTGCGTATAATGTATACACATGATGCAGTTATTGGCCCTGACCGGAAATAATATAGACGCGGCGAAAATGATTTGAGAACATTACTTTGCGATCGTGTCTTTCGCCAAAATATATCCCATTCGTGCGATTCGCGCCGCGATATATTTCGTATACCGTTTTAGGAACTCGAACTCGTTCAATTTATTTATGTCAAACTATAACTATATAGTAAGTTGCAGTACTCGCGTTGTAATAGGGTATAGCTTTAAGTCGAGAATAACCGCCAGATCGCCGGCGCACACGAAGTCCTCGTGCATAACCGACGTGCAGCACGTCTCCGAGTCTCGTGGACTCGCGGTTTTATATTATTATTAAACGCGTACAGAATTTGCTTTGTACATGAAAACTTGAACGATACGTCGTCGTGAAAATACGGGTATTCTATATAATATAATGTTTATCGTACGCGCGTGCGGGGACGGAGAAAACATAATAATATATCGAACTGCAGTTTGGCTCGATGTCTGTTTAATTAGCAGACGTATACGTATTATATATATATATATAAACTATGTGCATGCATATAAATATACCGCGGATGCATCTTTTTAACGAACCTCGTAATATATATATATATATATATATATATATATATATGTGTGTGTGTATGTGTGCGTGTAATATGTATGTACTGCGTTATTATTATTGTGTTGTGTATATATAATAAGTGCACACGATGTACCTACACACAATAATGTTTTGTTTATTTTTTCTAATTAAACCGTATATACAATACGTAGTACCTGGATAGTGTTATTATTATTATTATTATATTTATATATATATATATATTGCGACCGTTGAATTCCTATCCCACGCTATCCGTTTTCGAAATGTGTCTTAATAATAATAATACTTTCGACCATTGCGGTTATGCTGCTCCTGCTGCAGTCTACATGCAGTCTTTCAGTACGACACGGAACGCGTGTACAGTTTCTACGCTCATCTCGTTCCGTATTATTTATAAATACGTATTAATAATAATAACATGCTGTATGTATACACACGTGCACAATATGTATATGCGACGTCACGCGTAAACGCACGCACGAAACTAGTTCAATTAATTTTTTCCATATCATGATAACAAATAATATTATGTACCCGCGGATGTATGTGATTTTATAATAATACGGCCTATTGCGATTTCTCTGCGAATTTTGCCCACACGACGCGATTCTTCGCGCGCTTATGTGTTTTATTTCCATGAACATCTCTATTAAACCGTAAAGTTACACGATATGGGATAGTGTAACGACAATACTTATCACAAAAAGAAATACGGTTAAATACGCAGATAAACACGAAATAATAAATTTTTTTAAATTTAATTAGAAACAAAAGATCATTGCTTTGTATATTAGTATGAAATATTTATTTATTGCGTAATTTACGGTAATTTTGAAATAATATATACAAAGAGCTTGGACAACAAATATCATCAGTATAGGAAAAACCTACTAGGAGAATTTTTCCAAAAACCACGTTTTCAAAATGATATAATGTATATTATATCAGTGTATAGCATGATTTAAGATAGTATATATTCTTAAATCGTGGTGTATAGTGATATTACCATAGTCGTATCATTATTCATATCAGTCGCAGATATCTTTCAAAAATCTCTGGCGACTCTGAACTTTTTTAGACTCTGATAAAGTTATAAATATTTTAATATATTATTAGTTTACATAGCTTGTTATTGTATAATAGGTAATTCATATATGTGCGTTTTTCTGACATGAAATCAATTTGACGTATAATACAGACACTATAGAATCATTGACATAAATGGGGAAGCTTGAGATGGGTAAGTCCTTCAAAAGTTATGCAAACCCTTCTCCCCTTAGAAAAAGTAAGAACATTTGTAATATTAATTTACTTTATAAAATATAATGCGATATTTTTAAATGCTGTAAGAACAACTTTGGAAAGATATTGTAACACATTTTCAAACCTTAGGTATTTAAATAGAAAATTTTATGAAATTTTAAGTGCCCACAAAATAATTTGTGAATTTTTCAGCTCTTGAACACCTAAATTAAACAAATTAATTTTGTAGCATTATTTAAAATGAAATCTTAAGAATGACTGTACGAGCGAAGCGATTAAAATTGTTTTGTTGTAATTGAAGTAATTAGCCCTCTCCATCTCAATAGTATCCAAATTTTGACTATGGCTACAATCACCATTGTTCGAAAATTAGGACTATTGGAATGTTCAATAATATATAATATATAAGTAAATATGCTCACCACAGTTCACACAATCACGTAGGTATACGTCGTATTGTGTCCACTCATAAAAAGCGACTCGAGAACGTCACAACAACAACAACAACAACAACAATCATAATCATAATAATTTTGTAATGACGTAGTACAGCATAATACGTATACGAATGCGCGTCTGCGGCGCTCGGTATTCGCGACGGGGACGACTTTGTTTCTCGCACGATGGTCGCGCGCACGCCGGCTCAGTGGCTCACGTCTTAATAATAATATCCACCCCGCGGGTGTCGATTCCGCACTCGGCTACCAATATAGTATAATAATAATATGCGCGTATTAATGTATAATAATATGTACACGACGTTTATTATTACGGCGGTGATCGTAAACCAAATACCTTATCCCCGGCGTCGTGATATCATATTAGTATATATATATATAATATTATAATTTATACGTACACGTTTTGTGCGCGCGCATTATGTACAGTGGACACGATATCATATTATTATTGTATTATTATCATATGATATATACGCGATAATATAATGATATAAAATATATAATAATATAAGACATATTAATATGCGAGGAGTTATGATATCATATATGCTGTAGTCGTAGTGTACTTGGCTATTAATTTATGTCGTTTATTGTGTTATAAATGCGTACGTACGTATATAATATATAATAATATTATGTATAATATATTTACTCCGGTAGCCAGCGGCCGAAGTATCGTGACTGCGGAGACCAATACACTCGGTTAATTATTAAGTGATTACCTAAACACCGATAAACGAAGATGAGATACTAATATATACATATATATAATATAATATATGTAATAAGCTGCACGTGTATGATATAAAGTGTCGCGTTCATAATATATAATATCTATATATTATTTCGCTCCAGGTTTTCGTTTATTAGAATGAGCGTTTATTTTATGAATAGAATTTTTTTTTGTCGAGGAATTTTAAATTATTTCCTTAAAATGTGTTTTTCGTGTATTTGTGATCTGGAATTCGATCTGGTATCTAAATATCTATTATATAATACATCGATTTATTTTCTGCTCTATTTTGACGAGTTTTGACTTGCAAGATACACTTACATTCCGTTAGCCTATTATATGTGTTTCTTCATATACATATAATTATATAATTCAGTGCAGTCACCGCCTAGAGCTGTAGGCGGAGCACGCATTTTCAGTCTTAATTAGGCGATTCAATAAACGTTTATTATTATTAATATTATAGCACGTTGTATTACTTGTATTGCGTCCTTGTTTATATTATTGACGCAAATATATAAGAATTATACGCATTAATTAAATTTTATAAAACGACCCCGTTTAAAAGCACCTATATATTATATTATATATTTTATCGTAATATAACGCCACGTATATATAGATGCCAGTTACCAACAAATATAGTATAAATGGTACCTAGTTATACCAGTGGTAGTAAATGGTATGTACCTATGTTAACGAGTACAGTGGCATTATATGATTATTTATCTATAAGAGGAAATATTAAAGTTATATAACCTAACCTCTATATTTTTATTTATTATAAAATAAATATTGATATTATTAATATTTTACAATATCAGTTAATATTAATGTAATAAATAATTTAAAATACAAAATACCCTACGCACATATACAAAAATACAATATAATATTATATATACTCAAATTTCGTATTATACACAAATATGTATACAACATGCATTTAGTTACCTACGTTTATGTTAACTTCTAGAGTAATTCAGTAAAATCTACTTATTGCTAAATTATCACAGTAGGTAAATTAAAATTAAAATTGTATTTATTAAATAATGATAAAATTAAATATAAAATTATTTTTACACCTTAAAAAAAAAAATATCCGCCTACCTTGAATCGTTTGGTGCAATTGCCCCCGAAAAATGTGTTCGTGACACTATAAACGTATGTATGTGGTAGTCACGCCGCCAATGGGCGGTCGCGTGTGCGCGTCGACACGATAAACGGGGAGGCGAGCACGCGATACGACCCGCCGCAAGATTATATATATATATGCAGTTTATACGCTACCGAATGCACTTGGTCAAGTGCAGTAGTTGCGTGTGCGTTCGTCCGGCGTATCGCGTTACCGGGTTTGGTATAATAATATTATACATTATAGTTTATACTCTCGAACACTCGTCAAACACACACCGCACATACCTATTATTATTATTGTTCTTGTTGTACATACGAACGCACCGACGACGGTCTTGTGTGTGTGTGTTATAATGGACTTGCGAGAAAAAAGTATATTTATTATATACCTATATGTAAACGACCAAGTGTTTTCTGCCGCGAGACCACGCGCAAAGGTTTATGCCGAATCATTCACTTGTTTATAACACGATAAATATTACGATTATATATATATATATATATATATATATATAGTTTGTACTATGGTAGTTTAACTCTCCGGTAAATGTTTGTGCCGACGAAGATGATCCTATAGTCTTCGTGCGACACTTAGTTTGGTTAGGTGCAAGTCGAATATTATATTTATATACTCAGCTGGTGTGTGGTCGAAAATAACAAATGGATATATTATATATGTGTATAATATGTTACAGTGTTTATTTTTCTCGTCGGGTGGTATTTAAACGATTTTTTGATTTTTACTCCCTCCTCTTCAAACAACTCTTACAATCGGTTTTAACAGGAATATTGTTATAACAATATATCTACAGACGATATAGTAAATCGTTTCGTCAGTCTGAAATCTTAAATCAGGGATGTGACCTGGTATTTTTACATGCGAAATTCTCTAGCTGTTTGTATAATATAATATGAATCTACAATATTTATCCAGAAAGTAAGGTCTCCAAATTAAATAATAAAAAAAAAAAATTTAAAAGGCATTTATTTTAAAATAAATACATTTTTTTTTCTATTTATTCGTGATAGTCGTTGTATAATTATAATATGAGGGTTTCTGCAATATGGTTGGCTTTTTTTTTTTAGCATCATCGTGATTGAATTCAATCTAATTGTAAATAAACATTTGTGGTGATCAAGAAATTTAAATGATTTGTCAACTGTTGAACTGTACCATGTGTAGTTTGATAATTACATAATTTATTAAACTAAAACTAGGAAGACCGCTCTTGTATAATTCAATATTTCAAGTGTATCTCTTCTTTGAGTAGGTCACATGTAAAATATATATGTTAATTTTTTAGACAATGATAAATCATTGCATTCAAAATATGATTATGAGCGGAGAAGGCCTAATAATGGATTTATATTTAATATTACGTATGAGAAAATATTTGATAAAATTATTGCATATTATATTTTTTGTATAATATAGTAATTATAAGAATATTGTATCATATACTATAATACTATTGTTATTAATTTACAAGTCAATGCCACTGATATCTATAAAACTGTGGTAAATAACAATGGACTATAGAATGGTAATAGTTTAAAATGAATCGTAATATTGGAAGAACATTTTTAAATTTAATAGAAAATAATAACTTAAGTAACGGTGGAATGTTTTACATCAAAAATCGTATATTTTTATTTATTTTTTATGAATTACAATAAAAATCACTTTAGAACCGGGTATTGACTTTTCAAGTTTTTTATCGAGTATAAAAATTGCAATTTCAATTTTAAAAAAACAGCCGTATTTGTCAAATGTTTAGGAGTGTTTAAAAAGAACAATAGTAAGAGTATTTTGAAATTCATACCATGTTAGAAAATGATAATATAAATTTTTGATGAATATTTCAATTACTTATGGACTATGGTCATTTATTTTTAAATGACCTACAACAAAATAACAAAATAGATTTCGTCAAAAAAATGGTGTCGTACCTACCTATTGTGTAAACAATCTTGTTATTCGTATTGTGTTTCCTTATATTCCTTATTATTAAAGAAATCCCGAGATGTTTTATTTTTAACCTCATTTCTTCTATGTACTTATAATTGAATATAATATAATATTTGTCTTTGTTAATATTGTACATAATGGCCATCGATATTGTATATACTTCTAAATTTCGATGGAAAAATATTTATCTTTATAGGTAATTTAAACGAAAAAACCAACCTTGAATAAAAAAAAAATGATGAATTAATATTATGTATACTACCTACCTACGTTTTATTGCGATAATTTGGCGGGTGATCAAATCGTTTAGCGCTACATTATAATACAATATTATATTTTTTTTCATGTTTTCGTATAATAGTTATAACTAATTTTATTATTTATATACATATAATAAAACAGAATTTTTTATAAATATATTAATATTTTACGCGAGTTGATTGAAACTATTCTAGATCATTCATCATCGCGATACGTATTTTAGAGATAAGTATCTGAACGGACTATCACAGAGATGCAATATATTTCGGTGCTTTACACGTGCAAATTAACAATAAATAATACTCGTTTTTACATCACCTAAATTACAGTAATATTTTAACAATTCATTTCACATTTTTTTATACATACAATTATTATATGCAATGTTATAGATAACATATTATACTCTCTATATATTTTCTGCAAAGTTAAATGATACTCGCGCGGCCAACTATTGTCTTGGGATTCATACTTTATGATCGCACATAGTATTTATATAGATATAATATTATATTTATATGTAATATATGGCGAGCTTAATGGTTATTTGATGTTCGAATAATGTTTTTATTTCATTTTATTATTTCACGGATTTTAAATTTTATATTAAAATAAGAAATGGAAGTATACTTAAATTTAATCGCTTTTTATTAATTCGTAATATTATACTATTCTCACGATTTAAAATATTTAATGTACAATACTGTTATGAACGAATTAATGGATATTGCGACACTACATGTAGAATATAGCATTGGTTCTCACAGGTATTTAATATATTTTCATTATTATACATTTATACTATTGGATATATTTATTATATTTCAGATTTTATCTTCACTATACGTATGTATTTATAAAAATATTTTTTTATATTGTATAGAATTTAATATTTATAGATGAATATAATACAAACGTACGTATTACTATTCATGAATTGTGATTATAATGTAGTATTTATCTAGAAAAAAAAACAATTTTTATCAAACAATATTTAAAAAATTATTATTTTAATTTAGTTTTTATTATGCTTGGGGATTAGGAAAATATTTATCGATTATTGAACGCATTAAATTCATTATAAACTCATATCTCTACATTCATTTTTTGTTTGATGTTCTAGAGTTTAATAGACTATAAAAAAATGATACATAGATATTTTATAATATATTTTAATAATATATATTATTATATAGATTATAGACCATATAGACGGTATGTTTTACGATGATTTGAAAATTTTACATCGATTATATTACATATTAAGTGTGTCAGATATTGATAACAATGACAATTAAACATTGATATAATTACTATAAACTAATAAAAAAGTTAAAAAATTTTATATATTTTTTTTAACCAGATTATATTTATACAAAATCTATACAAAATGTTTAACAAATAATAATGTAGGTAATCATTTAATAGATGATTTCAAAACGTATCATTTAAATAACTAATGGCTGTATAAGTATAATGAACGACGACGTTAACATTATTGTAACAAAAATTGAAAACTATAAAGAAATAATAATATTAGGTATTGTTTTATATATTAGGTCATACTATTATAATTGTTTAGTTTAATACATTTTATTCTCAAGTCACGACAGGTTTTGGAATTTTAATATATTTTTTATTCACCTAGGACCTATATCTTTTCAAAATAATAAATATTATATATATGTATATATTGTAATGATGATTTATTGTTGAATTCCATGCAAAACATTTGCATCAGTACAATATAATATTATGAACTCTAGTGAATAAGATAACCGTAAATTACGTTTAGGAGGGAAAAAACGTTAAGGTTACACACAGTGGATGAACATTATAAATGTTTTTTCAAACGTTTGTACATATTATTATGATGATAAACGGACGAGTTTGTGAAGGGGAGAATCGGTATTGACAAAAATACGATAATCGGCTTTTATATAAAAATATATAATAGCAATAATAATATTATGATTTAATATTATTATTATTATTATGTACGTATCGCCGTCTCTGTATTATTACTTTCATTGATGCGCATGAGAACACTCGCGTGAAGACGGACTTCGAGAATGGACGTTTCGTTATTAATCATTCTGACGTTTTGCCATATTTTTTTGTATAAATATTATGGACCCAAAATACATCGAGGTGAATTGATTTTAAAATTTACGACACTAGAAAATTCAAAAGTGATAGTCGATAAAAGCGACTATAAGATCGACGGATCTGTCGATCGAACACAAGGCTATACAAATATTACCTATTATAAAAAAACAGTATACAATGTTTTCTGTGTGCATGTGGTTGCTTTAAACCAAGTTCTCTGCTCAGACACTATGTATAAAAACATAACACACAGTATATACCTACAGTTTAAGGCTGGTTTATATACATCACAAAATATAAATATAGATGCATGGTCCCTGTATCTGCTACGGTCGGTGAACGGTTGGAATTTAAATTAAATGTTTAATAAAGTTGTCTACTTTTTTTTTATATATATATATATGATTGTCATAAACAATTTTTATAATTCATGGATTATTTATTTCCAGTATTTTTATTCACTTAAATAGATGTTGAAGAAAAACCCTATACCTATGATTAGTCAACGATTATCAGGACTACGTATGTATATCATAAATAATTTAAAATTCATATTTTTTAAATTAATTCATATTCATTGTATTTTTTAGTATCTATATTATGTAGGTACATCAGTAAAATATAATTACAATTTAAAATATCGTTGGTGAAAAACAAACAAAATATTATTTATATTTTATATTAAAACATGAAACTAAACATAACGAATCATAGAAGTGATTGAGAGAATTTGTTTAATAATACGGAGTACGATTAATTTCACTTGCTGATATTAATTGTTATGGTTAGGTTTATTTATTTAAAATATTAATTAGAATACATTATCTTAATCTACGAGTAACGAGTATTACGGAAAACTAAACGAGTCTAAATGTATGCAATTTTATTGACACTATAATAAACTTGAAATATTATCATACATAATATTATTAATATTACATTGTATAACCCTCATAATCACTCATAAACTTAATTCTCAGCTCTAAACTATTTTTCAAACATACGCCGCACCCATAAAAATGTATAGAATAAACACAGATTGATAAAAAATTAAAATTAAAAAATGTCCACCATAATGCTTGAAGACTATTATAGTCTTCATAAAAAAATTATGAAAGTATCATGTCACTGGTCACCGCAATTCAATCGGATTTACATGCCACATTTCTGCCTCGCACGATTAAGGGCGCCAAACCGTATAAGCTGCAGGTTGAACCAAATATATAGACCACAAAATGCAGTCTACCAGTATATATCTACACTATACTGTAGGTATGTGACACCACGTTGATTTGGTTATTTTTAACGCGTTAAGTGAATAGGTATACATATTTTCCAAAAACTTAAATTATTTTTTTAGCAATATTTATGGATATACTATACTATAGTATCAGTAGTATTTAGTTGTTGTATGCATATAATAATCGAACATGCCATCTCAATCAGAAGGTCTGCAGGAGGTAAATTACGTTACATATTATCATCGCGTATTAAAAATAATAATAAAAACGATAATAAGATTTTTTTTTTTCTATAGTTCGTACAAGTGTGCAGCGCCATCACTGTACGTCGCGGCACCCATATCGTGTTCTCCTCTCCCCTACCCGCCGATACCGCCGACATACCAGGACATGGAAGACGTGTTTGTCGCATAATATATGATGATTCCGTAGTCACAAGAGATGGTTCGCAGGGGGAAATCTGTCGTGGACCACGCGAACAATAATCGTTGGTTGGACAGCGGTGGCGGACTGATAAACGCCGGTCAGCTCTGATAATAAATTACTCTTCGCACGCGGTTATCCGCCGTGCTCGTGTGTAAGAAGAAAAAAAAACACATCGCTGCGGCGCGCCGAAATGGTTTCATGGGATTTCTTATAGAAAACGATCGCGTATAATGTATATAATTTATGCTCGTCGCAGGTATAATATAATAATATTATATATTATGTTATGTCGCTGTGGTACCGCGCAAAGTTGTTTTTTTTTTAATATATATTTTTATTCGCCAAACGTCAGTGCACGCGGGTCGATGCTAAACATATTACGACGTATTAACTATACCTATATATATATGTATACGATTACGTATATTGTATAGAGGATCTGAACGTGGAGCACATCGGACCAGTCGACAAATTGTTCTTCTCGGTCCGGTCGCGTTTCAATATTATGGTTTATCTGTGATTTATAAACATCTTGTGTGCGCATACGGAGACGTCGTCGTTTTTTATCGTGTTAATAACGTGAGCGAAGAAAAAAATTAATCGAATTTGGCCGCGGTGGAGAGAAGTGAAACAAAATAATAATAATAAATGCGTAAAGAAATCTACAGTTCTCGTTGGGTTAGACGTCAACGCGATATAAATTCAACTATACGCGCGATTAATATTACCAACCCATATTATACAGAATGATTCAAACTAAGCATTTTCACCCCTACATTTTTTTCCCTTTAATAATGAATTCATTTAAATTCTGATTTTTGGAATTTTTGAAAATAAAAATTTAAAACCATATTGTTTTAAAATTATTGAAATTTTTAGTACTATTTAAAGAGTGTGTTATATTACAAATACAAACTTTAGTTTTTCAAACGAGAACCAGTATTTCATACTATAACCTATTTAGTGGATAATTTTTTTTTAATTTTGATGTATTTTATTCAAAATTTAAACGAGTAGTTTCTTACCTATAGTTATTAAAATATTTATACTAAGGATAATAGTCCTTAAAAATGGTTTAATAGAAGTTTCAAATATATTTTATAACATTGGTCTCAGTATACATCTCAAGTATTATAATTGGACAATTATTACAAATTATAAAAATGTATAGATTAGTATTAACTATTAACCGCTAATATTTTCAAATCACCATAACGCCCAATGTTTTTATCCCATCAGCACGGATCTATTATCCTTATTGTGAAAATTGTAAATAACCTAAAAAGTATATTTGTTGAAATTTTTATTTTGGTAAGTGCACATTTTCAGATAATAAAAGATAAAAGATATCCACTAGATAATTTGCATTAGAAAAGGCGGATTTTCGTTTGAAAAAAAAAACAGAAATTTATATCTCTAGAGGACACTTTTTAACCAGCAAACAAAAAAACATAAGAATTTGAAAATATGTTTACAATATACAATATAAAAAAATCCCAAAACTCAGAATTATGAATAATTACATTATTGAAGATCAAAATGGATAACATACTCGGTGAATCATCCTGTATACTGCAGTCATGCACATTCAGCAAAATGGAATATATTAATAGGTATGCGATCGGGACACATAAATCAGTATAATATAATAATATAACATATTATAATTCTGGTATACCGCTGTTCGTACATTATTATATACCTGGTGTATTATATTGGATCCATATATAGATCAGTCGGCGGCGCTAATTAGGTGAGCTCAAAACATGTGTACATGCAATTTATGCCTGTGAAATATATATAATATATATAGTAGGTAATATATTATTATATATACCATACACGCGTAATAATATTATGTGGACGACCAGCGGCGGCAGATTAGACGAGACTACTATAGCTACGACGGACTTACGGTCATGCAGTGTATATAGGTAGTACCGTACCTATACCACGTTAGTATACCGACAACTTACGAGTCTCTCGCCCGTGTTGGCGATAGTTAATCGACTTAACACGACACACGCACACACGTGTATACTCGATGTGTGTGCGATGTTGGCGCGACCGAGTCGGGTGATAATTTATTAAAATTAAAAGTGGCGTACGTGAAAGAATCTCTGCGGGCGGCGTCGTCGGTACCTATATATTATAATGCACATGTACAGGTTATATTATTATAATAACGTTATTATTATTGTTTGCGTACAAATACTAATAATAATATATTTATGTACGATCGCGGATACGACACACGCACAAACACACCGTGTCGTTATTCGTTTAATAATTTCATATTTTATTATCACCGCCGTTTCTCCTTCTCCCTCGCCACTACCGCCGCTGTAAAAGCCCTCTCGCGACGTCTTGATATTGTTATTATTATTTCATATTATTGTACTGTCGGTACGCCCGTCATATTTCCCGGGACTTACGTGAATGGGCCCGCGTCATGCGTATATTGCGGAACGAGTCCGTGGTGGATTGTCAATCATGGCCATGACGGATAATAATAATAATATATTAATACGCGTGCGTCCTATATATATATTGTGTGTGTGTGTGTGTGTGTGTATTTACGTTTTTGTGTGCGTGTGCGCGGTGGTCTAAGTTTAGCGAACGAAGCCGCTCGGTATATAGTACATACGATTGGGTACAGGCGCGATTTTTTACGACCGAAGAATTCCAACGCTGCTGTAGCAGACGATGTTCTGCCGAAGTCGGTTCGATCCTAGTTTAATTTTTAAATTTAAATTTTCATTGTATAACTTAAGAGATCATATTTTAATATATGAAGAGAAAAAATATGATAAACAATTTTGGCTTGACTCTAAAAAACCTACAAAAAAATTGTAATGGTTTTTATATTTTTAATGATATTTTTGAGATTATGTTTGTATGTTATATTTGTTAAAGTCACCCTTGTTGTCGGGGTCGCGTGATTGTCGCTGATAACTGATCGTCGTCACTCCATGTTCATCATAGAAAACCTGCAGGTCTATAGTTTTTCTTCTACTCACATTATGTATAATAGTATAACAGTATTATATTAAAAATTGGATTAAAACGGTATTATCTACTAACAAACAGACAAACAGCGTCTCATTGTTAGTTTTTCGAGAAAAGTGTTCAAGTATCAAGGAATAAGCCAAACGGTTTCGGGTGCCCCTTTTTTCATAATTAACGTTTGTTTTATATTTAGATATAATGTAAAAGATTATTGGTTGATATAATATCATAATATTATATATGTTGCGAAAAATTCGACGGCTGAGTAAATAAGAGTTTAGTGGATACACGTAAGTCGTAACTGCAGGTCGATTCGTTACTTTACAGTTTTGCACGTTGTAGTAGTTTTTCCGTATTATTGTTTTCTTTTGACGGGAGGGATGGGGTGCGCTGACTTATTCCTACTTAAGTGACTATAAAAATGTAATGTTGCATTTAATACTGATTAATTCTCATAAATTATATAATATGTGTGATATCTCGAAATGGCATGTTGACTATACCAACGCTGTGGACTGCCTCGTCGATTGCGTTTAACAAAATATTGTACTTATTCAAGTGCCGGTTACTCGATAATAGCCGTGCACAATCCTGACAAGTTCAATTCACCAAGCACACAGACTCATTTATATTTTAGCGGTACAATTCACGCCCCCAATAATAATAATAATAACATTGAGTATGTATACGCGGTGACGATGAAAGATATTCCGTTTTCGGCCGACTCGAACGATGTATAACAATATATTACATTATTACTATAACGTCTATAACGTATAATATATTATACGCTTATAGAGTATGTATATTGCCGCAGGTATGCGCCGTGAACGGTACTCGCACATTATATATAGGTACACGCGCGCAAAACAGCTACGCTTAATCGTTGATTAAATGCACATCTTTCACGTTCGCGTATTATCATATACGTCACGGTCATGCTCGTATACATAATATAATAATAATAATAATAATAATAATAATAATGATAATATATAATATTATAAATGTGTGTACAATATCGTTCGGCGGGCCTCATTATCATCGCGTTTTAACAGTTTACTCGTATAATATTTATTTATACACAAATGCCGACCGTCGTCCGCCATATTCGTATACTTACCTACCCACCTGCCTATGTATGCGTCGCGCGTACTTAACAATGTAATTTATCACGGCCATCAATTATTATTAAAATAACGCTAAATCCCGCGAGGCGCACGCGCGGCGGAACGACTATAGGCTGCTAGTGCTACTTATCGACCAACAGAGGCGAACAGATTATAATAATAATATAATATGAGTGGGGTGATTTTTCAAGCACGCATGCTCCATTTTTTATACTTGAACTATATTTTATTCAATCTCAAGTCTTTGGAATTTTTCAGTAATCCTCCTACCTATATAATCTATATTTGAAACCAGCACGTTTACTTTTTACAACAACTGTTTTTTTAAATATTATTTTGGTGGATATAAATTTTAATTTTAATGAGTGAAATTTGAATTTTATCATGACCCTGCACTATGGATATAAATTATAATACATAGTCTATTAAATAATTCAATTTATTTCTAATCATAAATATAGATATTAGTTATTATTTTTAATATATTTAATTAAAATATGTACCTGTATAAATGATTATATCCATAAGTCATAATTTATAGTTTTGTTTAACCATCTTTTATGTACCTATAAAGTTAGATTAAGTTCAAAAACAAATCATTTTTAATCAAACTAAATCCATACTGTAAGTAGCAGTCCTAAGAAAAGTGTGAAAAGAAAAATAATCTAATTTTTAAACTAACATTTTAAGGAGATTGAAAGCAGTGTAGTGTAACTAAAACATATTATCTAATTCTTACTCCTATAGGAATATACACACGTAGGATTTTCCTGCTAAGCTCATTGTTCGTGTAGTAACTTATTACATACACACTCTATATGTATTTATTATGCCTTACAGATATAATGTGCATTTGGATGAGAAAATATACGTTCAAACGAAGCATTTATTAACCGATAACGATACATTATAATAGTTGTCCCGTGTCCGATATGTTATGTTATTATATTTTCATCCATATATCTTTTATATACACGCATATATTTATATATATATATATAATAATAATATAATGATCCAATCAGTTCTATATAATCTCTGACCTCGTGCTTTTCTCACACGCGTCGATAGATGATCCCATGCGCACTGTGTCCGTTCTACGCCTTAAAAGACGTCGTCGTTGGTGTCGTGAGCTCTCAAATCAAAAAAATTCAACATGTCCTCCTCCTTAATGACAACCGCTGTTAAGACACTCATCTATAGTTTACCAATATAAATAGGAGTCATTATATTCAATAGCCTTTCTCTTATAACCGAATTTTCTTTGCTGGCGTGTATACTCATTATAATGAATTTATAACAATATTTTAAATCAACGATGGAAAATTAAATTAATTTTATATATCAATACCTAATATACTTGTATTATACTGAACACAATTTTACTGATTATTGCTTTAAGGACAAATATTAATCATACAATTTTTTTCAAAAAATTACTGACTTATGTCTACACAATGTTAAAACTCGAATTATAATGTAATTATAAAAATTGTTCACGAATAAAAAACGTATATAAATTTAAAATTCAAAACATTATAAAATTTAGCTTAAATAAGTAAATGTAGAGGCAGTTTTGATAGATGCTTCTTTGTAACTTTTGAATACTAAGAACACTTATTATTTTTCTGTACTTATCTGTTACTAATCATTCCGTTTTCATGTATTTAAATGAAATAATATGATTTTATCAAACTTTTTATCATTTAAATATATTCGGCATTTAAATTGTACATAAAGCTATAAAAATGATTTCAATAAGAAAGACTGGTAGCAGTCTGGTACCTAACTTTCTGGTATTTTTGGCTTTATTTTCCAATATATATATCATCGTTATACGATGTACAGGACTAGGTACCTATAATATAGTATATACTATATACCAATGAGCTGATAGTGCCAGAGTTTGTAATAGCTAGCGTACCCATATCAAAAAGCCACCGTCTGTCGGCACGCGCATGACAGCCACATACCACAATATACCTCATCGGTATACGGCGATATACCGCGTATAACTCTATATTATTATAATGTCGTTCGCGATAGTTCACGCACCACGCGATACAAATGTGCAATGCACATAATATTATAACAGTGCGATAGTAAACAATATATTATATATAATACGGCCGCAATAACACTATAGTATAGTATAATATAAACGGTGTGCGTATTATATTCGTGTCGTGTGTTTGCGGAGGAGTGAATAATACAAACGGGGTGGTGCGGTGGCGGGAATTGAATAACGAGTCTCGTACGTAATAATAATACGCGGGCGCTAAAAAAAAAAAAAATATGAAAAAATGCATCGCGTCTGTGCGCTCTCGGGCGATCTTTCGCGACCGGGATAGAATCGCGAGCTGATTTCTCGGTCGTTCGCGCCTCTCTCGGTGGATTGCGCGCGTTGAAGGAGACGAGTGCGACGGAGAGGGAGATCGGCGTGTGCGTGACAGAGAGAGAGAGCCAACGGAAAGGTAAAAATGGAAAAAGATCGATCGCGATACCGGACTGGGGCCATAGATCACTGGCGGATAAAAACGCGGGCCGATGTTATTTTCTTCTTCTTCGTGTGTGGTTCGCCACCACTACCACCGCCACCATCACCTGCACCGATACCGTCGCGTTCGTCGTCGTCGTCATCGTCGTCGTCTCTCGCCCGGATCGCGAACACTGAAACACGCCATATAAATTACCGGCAGCAATAACACAATATTATTATAATAAGAAAATGGTTTCGTGTCGCGCGCATTAGTTTTCGCGTGTGCATTTAGTATACATGTATACGTATACTTATATATTATAATATACGCGTAAACAGTCGTATGGGAATAATAATAATATGATACCTATGTGTATAATAATAATAATAATAATAATATACGAGTGTGTGTGCGCGGACGATCGGCCCGCGAAATAAATCCAAGTCGACAATAATAATGTATGATAATATATTTTATCAACGAGTAGTCCGTGACAATAATAATAATAATAATATTATCCTTCAGCAGCGGCTCACTCGAGTGCGTGAGCTGTACATTTCCGTCAGATTGCGGCGTATATTGTAATATTATTATAATACTATAAGCTGATCCTGCGAAGTGTTTCCTGTGACGAAAATTAAAAAATTTCATTAAATGCACCCCTTTCTTAAATTCCGTTAAATGTAAACTACACATCATATTTTTAACATAATAACTTGGATAGTTTTTACCGCAAATATAAAATACAGAGGTAAACTTGTACCCGATTATTATAACCATCATATCTGTAATCAATGACAACCTTATACAAACCAAAAAAATATTCATTTTTTTTATAAGCCATAAGATCCCTGTGGAGCCCTTTTTAAAAATATAAAATTTAAAAAAATATTTCTAAGATGTGCATTCTCAGTACTCATATATGATTATCTGTGAACCTGATTTTAGAATCATGAATATGTTTGACTTGGCTTGCATACACACAAATACATCTCCTCTTAAAATAGATAGATGTGCGTATTGCAATGCAATTTTATACTTAAATTAATCACAGTTTCACCTGTGCAAATGTAGCACTCGATTAAGCAAATTTAAAGCATAGCCTTTTACATCTCAAGCAAATTTTTAAAAATCTTATTTAATATTAAAAAGTCAATATATTTTTATTAAACAAGAATGTATACAATTTATTTTTTATAGTTATTAGTTTCCTGTCTAAAAAGGTTGAAAACAATAGTAAATATCATTACTAATTATACTTCATAACTTGAAAAAAAAAGCGTTCGTGTAATAAGGTTATAACTATAGTTGTCTGATAATGTATTGTGTATATTATATTAGGCATATTTTTTAAAACCGAATAGTACCCAAGACAATTAACCACATTGGATAACATCTTTCTAATATATTATATACGTCCTACACGAGTTACGACCAAAGAATCTTTGGACAGACTAATTGTACGGTCGAACGACCATCGTGCTATAACTCCTTAATTATATTATTATATTCTAAACTCACCATCTATAACACACGCCTTTTATCGGTGAAACATTAGTGGGACAGGCGTGCGGAAGTGGCTAGAAATAGACAAATTATTATCGTTATTGTTTTACGTTATAAAAGCTACTGCGATGATGACCACGATGATTTGTTATATCAGCTATACTGAAATCGTGAATAAATAAATAATTCAGTAATAAAAGCAGTTATAAAGACGATAAAGTGTACGAATTGGTTCTCGAAAAAATTACTTTCCAGTATACAACTGTTCGAATTGGTTCCCAAATAAAATTACTTTCCAGTATATAACTGTTACAAAATATGTATACATTGATAATCTTATAATATTTTATTAGGTTTTACGAGGTTTGGGAAAGTTTATAAATATAATTTTATATCTTGTATCTTGTAGGAATTGTTTAGTTTCACTTAATTATAAGTATGGATGTAAGGAAAAAATATTATTATTGGCCAATACGTATATAGCGTATAATATGAATATTGAATATATATATATATATATATATATATTATACTGAGCAACATTTTTAACCATACTTAGTTATTTTAGATATTGTTTGAAATATGAAATATTTTATACATTTATAATAATTCTATACAGTCCTATAAGTCTGTATACAATGGGAAGGAGGTTGTTGCTGATTGAATATATCATAATAATTTGAAAAGTTATTTAACAAGGCTGTATTATCATCATGTAATCTTGGGGAACCAATTTGTATGTTACCTATAGACAACCGGAAAACCAATAACTCGTAGGTTACTCGGGAACTAATTCGAAAATTGGGAATTTGGGAACCAACTCTTAGTCGTCTGGGCAACGGTATGAACTATGAATCCACGTCATACGCTGTAATAAAATTGTGTGTGATTGTAAATTCCACCGACTTATAGGTAGTCAATTAAAACCACATTTCTGGTATCAATCTTATACCTAGTTACATGCCCCTACCAGGTAATAGGTTATCACCACATACCTTGTATCAACCATACATCTGGTATCAACTACATACTCGGTTATAACTACACATATTGCATCGACTAGATATCAGGTAACATCCATATACTTTTTTACATTCACATACCTAATTATAACTAATCACATAACTGGTAACAGGTTATCCATATTTTAATTGTTTAATTATTGTTGATTTTTTAACATGACTTATTAACTTTTTGACTTATTAAAACTCGTGTTAAATTTTATATCGAGTTATTTGAATGGCACTTATACGGTTTATCTTATTGTCATATATAATAGTGACTTTTGATTTTAAAATATTGAATATATTTTTAGTTATAAAATTCAAAACAATTAAAATACTTTTTTGTAAAATGTTAATGTTTAAAGTACGTTAAATAATTTCAAATACTTGTAATAAAATGGCTTGCAAATTTTCGTGAAATAAGATAATTACAAAAAAAAAAAAAGTTTATACTTCCACTTTTCTAGATAACTGATTGACAACATGGTCACCGTTAAGAAAATCCCATGTATGATATGAGCGTTTGTGCACTTAAGTATATAATAATAATAATAATAATATATTAGTAATATACGTAAGTTACGAGTATGTTATATGACGAATATACGATAATACATCGATAATTACGATAACCGATTATTGTTGGCATTGCATGTACCTACATGGTTTTAATATTATATACTATACATAGGTATCGTTTTGAACAGCAATAACCCCGCGTGACGGCTGTTAAAAACGCAATCGATTACATATTATAATAACGTATAATTAAACACGTATAAAACAATTTAAAAACCGTAATTTGATCTTCGTATGATTTCGGGTAATCTGATCTCGGAGTCTTTGAAGTCGTATACTTTACAATGTAATATCAGTAAACATTTTGTACCGAAAACGTGATACCTAATCATTATTCAATATCGAATTTAACATATATTATACATGTAGGTATATATAAATATATTATGTTATAAACGGCAACATGTATATTACTATGATTAATAACAACGTTTAATTCTACATTTTTGTGACACATCGACAGGGTAATTCAGTGCACTAATGTTTGGGTACCTATCACAGTCACTGCGATAGTGTAATTTATAATTATATAATCATTGTTTTAATGCTAAGATAATCAAAGCGTCCACCAACATTTTGTTAAACGTGACACATCTATGGGTTTATTCGATAGGTAAATTGTGCATACGAATTTAATGTAGGTAGTACAATAGCTAGGTGCCTCCTCGTACTTGCGGTAGAGTTATTTTGTGCAGGCGGTGCAGGACGGGTGATGAATGTCGATTTTTGCGGTATTTCGTCATTTGTTTCGTGAACATTTTATAGATCATATTATATTATTATTGTATAGGTTGCTTTTGGCTTATCTATGTATATATATATATATATATATAATATATCATTTTTTTCGTTTTGTACCTACATAATATGATAATGTTTATTTTTTTATTTTTTTTATCTATAATATAGATACCGTACGACGCAATGAATAAAAGAAAATATTGGTATGTATAATATAATATATCACATATTTTATTCATAAGTCAGTTGTTTACTGCTAAGACTACTGGGACCGCAAAATTGAATACGATTTACTGTAGGTAGTGATTTATGAACAGTTATATTCAGCTTAAAATTATGGATAAATGTTTAAAAACAAGTGTTAGGTTGTATATTATATTATGTAGGTATACTACAAGTAAGTCTCCGTTGCATTTCATACACACAATACACGGTCAACCGACGTTGGTGACGTATCGTATTGTACATTTAATATTATGAAATATACATGGTAAATTTCCGTCATACGACTATATGAATCACCGCTGCTAAAACTGTTTTTCTGCAATCATTTTATATCACGCTGTTGTTTCGATTAGTATAATATTATAATAATATATAAATAACGTGTGGTCACATATCAAAATCGAACGCTGCAGCATAATATTATGCAATAATAATATTTATACCTATTATAACAGCTTTCAATTAACGGAGTTCACGGCAGTCATTGAATATTATACGCGCGTATATGTGCATATTATATACCTACTTGTGCGCAAGTAGTTTTCAACATTTTAAATTATTGTTTATCAATATAATTATATGATGTGTACATTATTAATTTATGACGCAATAAACATTACGCACGTACCGTGGTACAGATAAAATATATATAATGTATTTTTCGAGCGAAATCGACATTAATATCTGTGGATATTATTGCGTGCCGTGCGATTGAAAAACGAATATTAATGTTAAAATACATATTTTACATCATGTATACTCGTGCGCAGGCTCTATACTATCGGGGCACTGTATTCACGTAACGCCCGTAAACATTTTCCAATAATAAAGATCATTGTTCGTCTATAATAATAGGCTTAAGCCGATCCACAACAACGATATTATATTTTATCGATAGCCCAAATAATAATAATTTCTATCGATTAACCGCGCGTACGTATACCGTATTGGCCTGTCACTTATTGAATTCATGCCGACTTATCAAATAGGTTCCTCGTGGATAATGCCCATTTACATTATTTTACCTTCCTACGGTCAAACGGTTCTAAAGGAGCTTATATATAATAGTGTACGTGGCGCATATCGCCGTACTTCGCTGTGTAGGCGAGTGAGATTGTCTTTTAGACATTTCAAACGATTTGTCAACCGTACAAAATGATTTAAACATTGTTTTACAAAGACCGTATATTATATTTTTATTTAGACCCGTTTAAATCACCGTTTGGTATACTTCATGAAATATTCATAATGAGATATATGTATATACATTATACACACACAGCGACCGTTGTGATTTTCTTTTTTTGTATTGTCTCATGTTGGATAATATACAAAATTGCCATCCGAGAAATCACACGATTAACTTGACGTGAGAATAATTGAATCCAATAAAGTCGACAATTACATTTAACGCATTTGAGATATTATGTATGTATACTTTTATGCGGACTATATGGCATATAAAATATACATGAGTTTATTATTTTAATGATATGCGCTACAGGTTGTCCGCAGTGCAAGAAAAAGTGTAAAACATCGTTTACAGAATATATCAGGTAGGTATTTGATACTAGTTATTCATTTAATTAAATAATTTATAACAGCATGACGTCATTTCAGATAACAAAAAAACTTTTATAAAAGCTAAAGAGTAATATATTATAATAATTATAGACGTGTTAATAATAATAAAACAAAATTCAATCACAATTTAACCATACGTATTATAATTTACATTATCGTATAATATGTATAATTACATAATACACCAACTTTAACCAACTCTAATATAAAATAATACGATATAGTATTATATATTTTACACGAAATAGATGAAAAATGAAATGAATAACAAGTAAAAAGGATCAAAGCCAACAAACTGATATGAAAAATGATTTTTCTCGACATTTCGGTATAGGTTTCTAAAATACTTAAATAGAAGTTCCATTGAGTTGTTTGGACTTTTTCCGAGCTCTAATAATAGTACCCAAGACTTGATTCGAAGGGTCCTGATTCTAGAACCGTTGTTTTTCTTTTACGGTATATGGTTCCAATCATCGGTGCAATGCACCCACACATAAAATAGGTAAACCAACTGCTTGTGAATTATATACATTATATAACATTATATTATTATATTATACAAATTACGCTGCAGTGGTACACGCGTACTGCGGTTGAAAATGTACAAAACAGCATATACGTCTATAATAATAAAATTTATATAATTTCCTGGTCGAAACTTACAGCTAATATAATATATAGGTAAGTACGTGATATCTGACCATCACGCACGCACCGATTTCCCCTGCAGCGTATATGTACCTATTCCAATATTATACATTTATATGTATTAACGTATACTATATTATGTTACCACCACGTGCTAATCTGGACCATATTATAATAATATGATATACATAAATATATCAACCATATCGTTAACGCGTCTGGGTCTGACGCTATACGATTATATTATTTTCAAACCATATAATAACGTGCGTGTTAAATTTGCGACGTGCCGTCCAATTCCGAATTCGCGTGTCATAAAACGGGTCAGATAATATATATGTTTATATACTGTATCTGTACTGTATATGTATTATATTATATTATGAGAATGTATTTATCGGGTTTGCTTTGCGGTCGAGAAAAAGTTTGCTGTGCATACTGGCACGAGCACACGTTGGATTTCAAAAATCCTGACCAAAACGTAACATATATATGCACATAATATATAGTTTAGAAAACATTTCAATATTCTATGCGTTTATGATATTTGATTATAATATTGGACTTTATATAGAATAATTTTCTATACTATACGTGAGTTCGACGTTTAGAATAGAGATTAAAATGTTAAACAGGCTATATAAATTTGCAGGAAAGAATAACTTTATCTTCGGTATAGTTGGCATGTTGGGATATATGACAAAGAGTGTTACCATTTTTAACCATCGAAATAATTATATTTAATTTATTTTTCTAAGGATGTTGGATTCAAGATTCAACGTACAAGTAGAAGAAAAACTTTCCCCACAGGAAAATTGTTCATAGACAGATTTCGATGTTTCGTTTTTTATTTAAAAGAATTAAAGAGGATCGGGTTGGAGTTCAGCTTTGATAATTTTGTTTTTAGAAGTTGCAATAGACATTTAAGTATCACACATTTTTAAGTGTTTTTTTATGTATTATACTGGCGTTACTTATTTAAAGTTAATTCAAAAATCAAGTTCAATACGGCCTGATTAAATTTTTAAAATAAAAAATAATGATCGAAACCCGACAGTTCTTAGAGATGTGATTGTTTTCTTGTAGTCATTTTTCATCGTTGAAATGGTTTGGTTTTATTTTACACACAGCTATTCTATGGCTACCACGTCACGTCACGTCACTTCACTAGAAATCATCGGATTTTTTCCTCTGTAATAAATGAACGGTTCCAACAACCCTGAAGGTGAAACAACAATTTCTTTCAAAAACCACCCTAAGATCAATCCTTATAGTTGCGAAGGCAGTAGACGGACATATTATTTTTCCCAAGTGACAGTAGGAGTGTCACTAAAACACTGAAATAATTAAAACCTATATGCGTACTATCGTGTTATTGTGGATTTGTGGCGTACAATCGGATTCGTTCAAGAGTCATATAATGCAGACAATAAAAACACGGTGTTTTTTTTTTTTATTATTTTTTTTTTTTTTAATAGCACCCGTTTTACGTATCATTTCGTAATCTTATAAAATACATACAATACATTGTATAGGTACTCGGAACTTTGGCATTGGTCACCGGTTCCGGAAAATCGTGAGCGCGCGCGTGTGATTCCCACAACGAAAAAACCCATTTCGGTTCATTACGGTTCTCATAAAACACACGTCCTACGCGCACGTCGTCGTCACATCAATATAATATATTATATATCGTAATAATGCTCGTCTATACACACGTTTGTGTGCTCGTGATGCAGTCATAGTGTACAATAATTATGTCTACTCGGTGGATTCCGACGCGTACGTTTGATTTTCGCACGTTTAATGCGGCCGTCCGATAATTTTATTATTATTATTATTATTCGGGATTTACTCTGTTGCATAGGTATAGGTTTGGCCGGGAGGAAGACGATCACTTTTCGTATATATTTCGTTTGTATTGTATCGGAAAAGGATAAAAATTCCCAAAAAATCGACGTGCATATATATTATATTATATACGGTATAACCGAGCGAGGTGTGTATATAATATAACACACGGTAATAAATGTATACCTAATAATGAGAGAGGCGGCGATAATAACGATTTGTACGTGAGGCCTTGCAATCAACGGCGGCGGCGGCGGCGGCTCTCGTCATACCGCGCGTACCTACTTACCCATAACACTACGTACATTATTATAATATACGTAAACACGTTCGATGTTGCCCGCCATCGACTTTGCCATCATAGTTTCCGGCTAGTTCAACTATCATATAGGTATTTTTGCACACGCGTGGTCGTAATAGTGTAGGATCACAGTTCGATTCATCCCGAATGACATGTAAGATGTATCCGGATACAAAAAAGCACGCAAATCGTTTGAAATTTGCAAAATAAATAATAATTAGTATTCATATTTGAAATAATATAGGAGCCTAATAATTGCTACGATAAAATATATCTACACGATAAGTTAACATGTCCTCTGACATCAGAAATAGTACAAAACATTGTTCGTCTATAAAAACGAAATATCTAGTAGTTATTAGACTTGAAGAACATTAAACCATGCATTCTAAGTACAGAGTAAACAACAGTTTTTATCTGTATACATTTTTTTTACAATAAGCACAATAGATGGAAGTTGGATAAAAAAGGCTTGGTTGACTTGATTGAAGAAACTATTCAATAATAATAAAATTTAAACATTTTTAATACGAAAAACGTCAATACCTAAAATATATTTTAATTTAGTAAAATATTATTTGCTATTTAGATTCTTTAATTCTTACAAGAAATAGTGATAAATGATTTCCTATACTTTTTACACTGCTGTGTATATAAAAATAAAATCATCGTAAGTTTATTGGTTATTATACTACGATTGATGTTGTCATTCGTAAAATTCATAAAGGTAAAAAAAATAGACGATATTATACTATTATAGTATGTACGGAAATCAATTTTTCCTGTCAATCGTGTTGTAGGCAAATGATCCAAACGCGAATTCGATAGAACGAATTACTATCGACCATCAATCCGTATGAGTATAATAACACATCAATTATGTAGAAGTCTCTGCGATCGTATTATCATCATAATACGCAAATTATATTGCATTTAACGTTCTTTCACGTACCCGAGAATATACCACGACGATAAGACATAATGTGTTTTTTTCCTTCCGAAATTCCAAAATTTATATATAGGCAATATCATGTCTTGTTTTCTTGCATTCGAATCGTGGTGCGGTCGTGTGCAGCGTACGCTTTAACGATATTATTAGTGGGCATAGAGATATAGGTACTATATAGTGTTGCGGCGGCGGCGGCGGCGGCGGCGGCGACGATGATGATGATTATGATGATGGCGGTGGCGGCAGCAGTCGTATTAAAGACAATGGACAATCGGCGGAGGCGTTATAAATACTGCAGTTTTAATGCCGACGCGAGGCGACGGCGACAACGGGCAATCAATCACGTTCGGCTGTGGCTTACTTTTCTTCTTCGCACAAACACACATTATAGACTTCTCGGTCCTTATAGTCGCCCAGATGATCGATCGACGTCGTTTATATTTGCCGCAAAATTTAATCGTCGTGTCTCACATATTAAAGTCGTGCACATGACGCATAATATAAATAATATACACTTTATGTTGATATAGTAAACATATATATAATTATATACGCGTTTATGTGTAAAAATACACATATATGCACTATATATTATATAGATTACTTAGCTATAGTCTTAAGCGAATTTTTAAGCCGAACACGTTATATTATTACATGATGTACGAGCAAAAAAAAAACTATTTTTCGAAGACATCAGGAATGAACGTGGACACAATATATACTCGCTATTATATACATTATACCTATATATCCACATATTATCATTACGTACAGTGGGACTATAATATTAAGGTGTGATATATTAAGGATATTATATAACAATTTTTTCACCATATATTGAATTCTTTCCTCGGAGCATTTTTTTAATAGATGTGTGACAGCGACTCTGATAAGTTAGTAACAAATTCATTATATTCATACGAACCTATGTCCATAAAGTACAAATTGAATAATTATGATCAATTATTCGGTTTATTATTCTTCCAAGAGATTTAAACTTGGCGATTTAAATGTTTGTATTTATGATTCATATCTAGCATAATATGTATAACAAAGTAATTAGTGGTTTTTAGTTTTTACCTGCATATGAACATAAATTATTGTACCGATTAATTTTCAGACGAAAAAGATTAAAATGTGTCTTGATTTTCATTTCAGGCTATACGTAAGCAATGCACATAAATGAGTTCGGCACGAGCGAATCGTAGATATATCCATGTACCTAATAATAGTGTATGTTTTAGTAATCAAGACTTGTCTCATATGGTACACTATAGTCCGGCGGCCAACATAACAACAAATTATTGTCTAAATAATATATATACCGACGACGGTCGGATGTATGCCTGCAGTATGACTGTATATCTAACGCCAAACACACGTTAATCCATCATCGAGCGAGGTGATTGACAAAAGTAAAAACGTTTGACTTCTCCGCCACATTAACCATCATAAATCAATCGCCGTTTCATTAACGAAATTACAACATCAACGTACGAATCACCACGTAGTTCACACGACGATTAGAATCGATTAGAACGTCTTCCTGGTCGGAAAAACGATCGGGTGTAAAAAGATTCATACGTACATTTAATAGGATGTCAGTACACTATTTATTTTATCTGTCTGACCCACACTCGACATAGCAATTTTACGTTCAACAGAATCAACTTATATGTTGTTAGCTTTATAGTATTAAAATTAATAGACCTATTATCAATTTTAAAGTTAAGAACACAATATTATGTGTGTTTTTGAATTTGTCTTTTTTATGATATTTCAATTTTAAAGTAAAATATTAGCATTCCATATAGGTATTTAACCTATGTTGTTTATAGTAAGCGGTCGAGAAACTAACAAGTTGACAATATTTTTCAAAATGTAACAAAATATTAATGTTTTTCTTTTGATTCCTCTCATTATATAGAAGTCTGTTTATAGCTGTGTCTCACTTGCCTCACCCGACGGACCGTCTACCCACTAGTCTATAAAATTCAGATCGCTCAACGGCATGTTGTGGCTAGAGGAGGTCGGCCGCTAATTCTTGACCTCGGACCGCCGCAACACATAAATCCGAACAGTCTATCGCTACGGAGAGAGATAACATTTATTGCACGCTCTAAAATATCTTACGATATGTATGTATATGCGTCTCGGGGTGCGAAATAAAAGTGATGACAATAAAATAAAACGTATTTGTATACATATATATATATATATATATTATATATACACAGAGAGGAGGCAAAAAATTCGCTCGAGTCGAGCAAAATGCACACGCTGCACGCGGCGTATAATGCACTCATCGCATTGTTGCGCGCGCATATTTCGAAATCCTCGGCGATCCACTTACCACACTATTTGTACCATTGTTGTATTCAGCGCACGCGCATACCTATATGTATATATATATATATATAATATGTACATGCGTATATAACCTACACCTATCCCGAGGACTTGCGGCGACGGACGTGTTTTTCAGTTTATCTGAGACCGGAGATCGGAAGAAAATATACGCACGTGTATATATATATATGCACATATTATACGTATAATAATAATATACTATACACAAACCGTGTGTACGGGTATTACAACACTGCAGGCACTATGTCGCGCGTACAGTCGTCGCGTCGTGTGTTATTATTATCATGTGTTGTATACTTGTGTGCAGCGGTTATATACGAAATACGCGTGACGCGGCTTTTATCGGACGATTCGATCGATGGGCGAGGAGAGGTGCTGGAAAATCGCGCGCGCGCGCGCAAAAAAAAAAAATATATCTTTGCCGTAATAGGCAATAGCCGATACCCATTGCGCGTGATATATATATATTGTATATTATTGTTATATCCGATACGTATAATATGTTATGGGTCGTAATGTACCTACGCGTAATGGCCTCTGCGAGCTGGTGTCGACATTTTGAACTTTGTCGATGAAAAATTATTTTGAATACGGGCAAAATTCGTAGTCGAATACACGCGTAGTGACCGATGATTTGACGAATGATTTGGATCTATACAAAATTCCAAAACAACTTTCAGGTTTTCAACGTTATGAATCGCACAATATATAAAGTGATTCGCCGAATCGGCGAAAAAGGCGATTGACCGAATTCTTTGCTTTTAGTAATGAGTTTGTTCAAATTTAAATTTTTGTAATTTTAAATGAAGTATAATTATTTCGATAATATTTTTATTATTTATACCATTTAAGGAATGTAATGTGCTGATAAAAACTTACAAAATGTCTGTTTTGCCTTCAAATGAGACTACTATTTTTGACTGTAAATTTTTATACACAGATGATTTTTTTTTAATGTTGATTTATTCCCAATTAGAATTATATAATGAGTAGTTTTTAAGATCTTCAAGTAATTATGTAGGTGCTATTTAGATAGTAGGGTTGATAGGGTTGAACTACAGTCATATGAAACTTTGATGATTTAAAAATTATTGATTCTCATTTGAAAATGTGATATTATGATAATTCATATTTAAATTTTAAAAATTACGTACGTATTTAATAAAAAATTATAAACAGATTATCAAGTTATGGACAAATTCGCATTGTGAAAATTTGTTAAGTTTATCTATGTTTCAATATTTTTTCTAGTATGCGTCTGTATTAAATACACATCATAGGTACATGTTTTAACACTGGCTTGTTTAATATCCTAATATTGTCAAATAATCATTTGCTTTGATTAGAACCGTTATAAATCTCGACGCGCAAACAATCGTAAACACGTACAGTAACAACGGACACCTAACCTACAATGGGAACATGAAGTTTTCTGTACTTATACTTTATAGTAATCTAAAAGGGCGTAGGTGACCACGACTGGTGAATCACCCTATATGAGTGTGTTATAAGTATATATATATATATATAGATAGATACCGCGTTGTACCGCGACTTTATCGCACGGACATCGCGGGTGATGTGCGTCGGGCAAGTCTATACGGATAGGCCAATCGGCGCATCGGCGACGTGGATATAGCGAGCGCGCGCGCCATCAAGATACGGCGACCGCGTCGACTAATTGCCCAAAGACATACCGCGCGCGCCCGCCTGCACATTGTTCGACTTACGGAATCGAACTCGTTTTTTAAACGTTAATGTAGATCTATTGTTGTTGTTGTTGTCGTCGTCGTAGTCGTTGCCCGCGCGTCCATATTAAATATATTACCGTACGATCAACGGAATGCGCCCGGTCCGTACTTTATATTATTATTATTATTATCATCATCGTCATCGTCTCTATTATTTTGATCATAATATATTATCAGACACCTCTATTTATCTGACATATAAATAGGTATATTATATTACGCGTTTGAGCGTGTTGTCTCTGCTCGCGCGTATACTATTATTATTCTAATATCGAAAACAATCGGATATTTTGTCAAACGCGAACACAATGAATCGTAGTGCTGTACTATTGGATGCATTTCTGCAGCAGAAGCAGCAAAAACAGCACAGGCATAACATAATACTGGTGCATTACTCGCGGTGCATGTTATTTATTTATATATTTTTTTAATGTGTACAGGTTGTACACCTCTCCTGCGGCGTGTAGCGCCCAAAGGCCTATAAGGACATCGCCGCGTGAAACGGCACTCGAAAACAAAACAGAAACAAAAACAAAATATGTTATCTCTGCGATTGAACACGTCGAGAAGCCACCGCCACCTCCACCGCCGCCGCCGCCACGCTCGTACGTACCCATACTATGCGTCTGTACCTATATATATAACACACATATATATATATAACACGTATAATACGACTATAATACACGCACACGACCTCTTGTTGCACCTTTCGCGCCTTATTATTATTATTATCGTCGCCGCCGCCGTCGTTATATTATTATTGTATAGGTATATTATATAGGCACTCGAACCGCTGGCGCGCGCGACCCGATCATAACAAATCGATGCCGCCGCGACCATCGGATAACAATTATTGTGTTTCTCGTCGTCGTTTTCTTTTTCCTCTCCAAACGACACGTACCGGTTCCCACATTCGACTGTGGTCGTTGCACTGGACTCGACCGTATACCTACATTGGCAGTTGGCACCTATACATTACATATTATATTGTGTGTAATAATATATATTATTTATTCTCTATATAGATGCGAACTGAGAGTATAAAATAATTCTCATAAGCGCATTATCGCCGCGGAGAATAGTATTCTCATTTCGTATGAAAGTGTTGCTTAATATAATATTTAAAATAGCTTTATGACTATAAAAATGTCGGTAAACTAGATAGGTAGATACTAATAATAAGGGATGTATAATGCTCACTCAGATCATCTCGTGCAGTGACTTAAAATCGGGGCGTGGGAGTTAGTTAGATCTAGTGGAACGTTAGTACAGTTGATATATTTATAAGCTTTTCTAAATTCTATTATTGTTTTGCTAAAAAAAAATTAGATGATTTATCCAATACCGGATCCAATATAGGCTTCATAACCTAGGTAACATATTCTGTATATAATTTTTATTATTCAGAATATATTATCGATTTTTTTTAAGAGAATATTTTAGGATATAGAACATTTTAGATTTTTTACAGATCGTACTCAAGTGCTCTTTTAATAACTCAAACAGTCATAAAAAAAACTAAAATAAAATTTTTCAAAATTATAAAATTATGAGTAGGTTTGCTAACTAGTTTATCCACAATACACCGAAAAATGTCTATAAACATAAATAAAATATTTTCAAAGTTTACGTTGAATATTTGAATTAGATAAAAAGTAGGTACTATGACAAAAATATCTATAATTTATTAGAATTCACAATTTTTTTTGGAGCATATATTTTAATGCATTATTTTGATACTTTTTAAAGCATAGTTTCAAGCAGATTAATAAGTTTTTATTGCATAAAATATCCGTAATAATTTTCCAATTGTAAACGTATACTGAAATTAATACACATCTCCTCATAAGTCTTCATTCGAGAGCACGTGTGGGCGTTAGGCGTAAGGGTTGAAAAAACAGATATCAAAAAATGTGACGTATTTTCATTTTGTTTCGGGATCATATTTATCGCTGCTGCAGTGTCACATACTGCTATAATAAGTTTTGTCTGGTTTAGCGGTCTAGCGTTCATTCGCGTTCTTTCAAACACATATTACCTAAACCCGCTGCTTGTAAATTTATAAAACCACGAGCGCGATCAACGATTTACGATTGGAGCCACAAAGATCGCATATCGTAGGTATATTATATAATATCGGCGTAACGCCCCTTTTTAAAGGAACAGAGTTACGGTAAAAAATGAAATATACAAAATATAGCCGGCCGTAGGATCGTATTATATACGTAGATATAATATTATTAATACGGATAACCGCGCCTTTAGCCGCCCTCTAATATCCGCCCTGTGTCTAGCGTCTACCTGTCTCCGTAATATTACGATGTAATAATATTATATTATATTGAATGTATAGATGCCGGACGCGCTGCTGTTTCTGGTGCTACGATTGATGGTCGAAATCGGCAGGGGCGGACACCGTAGACGGGAAGTTTAATATATGCGTGTTCACATCAAAATATTACAGTCTACTCGAGATGGACGGGGAACCACGAAATCCACTCTTCGTGGGTTTGTTAAATTTGTAATTATTTAATAATATTATTATGCAATAGAAAAAACGGTAAATACCGTTGTATGTCTGCACACACAGCCGACGTGATTTCTTGTGGCCGCAACTTCCCGCTTCCGTCGCACCACCACCACCACTGCGCGTACTATGATGATTTGATATATTTTATTATACAGGTCCGATATTCAGTGTGAAGAGTATTTTTTAGATTCTGCCTAACAGTCGTACACGATTTACCACAGCACTCAATATATAACCTTAATCAAAGTGTTTTCCCATAATATAACAATATAGCATACGCAGGCTTAGTAACTTAAAACAAATAAAATAAATTAAAAAATAAAATAAATTGATGTATTTATTTATATTAAATATATTTCCAAATTATTGGAATATAATAATAAGAACTAGACAACATATTAAAAACTAAACTTGATATAAAACAATTGTTGAGGAATGAGGAGTGAGAACTATCAATATATACACATATTAAAACAGTGAGATCCGCTTAATGCGATCGCATTGGTTCAGATCATTTTGATTCTATTAACCGGTTGATTCCATAAAACATTTTTTTTTATTGATGAGTTTATATTTATATGTATGTTTAAAATTAGATTAAAATAAGGTGAAGAAACTATCTATTTTTGATTGTACTTGAGAATCTACTAATTTAATTTTCATATAAGACTGAAATTAAAATCCATATTCAGTTAATGTAATACATGATTTTTAATTATTTAAACATAAATACATAATAATGTATGTACATATTGTACATTTGTACCTATACCTTTTGGAACAACTGAAAAGTATCGTTTTCGACATATTTTTGAATATCTGCTTTTAACTTTTTCAAAACAATTCTTGTTTCTTTTTAGTGAAAGTTTGAAATACCATTAAAATGATAAGAATGTTCTTTAAAAATGATTCAATTACCCGGTACTTGGTGATTCTAATAAGAGGTTAATTTAACATTAGTAACATAAGAACTGATGGTTTGGGATTTTCAATTTTGATTCCAATAAACGGTTGATTCTATAAATCAGTGATCACATTAAGCAGAACTCACTGTACTATTTTTTTAACTCTAGATTAATATACACCAACATTTTTTTTTTTTTTTTTTTTTAATGAGTGATTAGTGATTTATTTTTATTTTTAAAAGTTGACTACAAGTAACAAAAACCCTTGACTTTTATCTATTTATGAAAATAAATTACTTTTACATTGTTGTTGTCAATAACGTCTATTTATGGATAAGAAATTTTAAAGAACATTTTACGTAAGGTTCTGCAGCTTTAGAAGTAAAGACCTATACTGTCAATTAGTGGCGTGGTGAACTACTTTTTGTCCAGGGGCCAAAATACAGAATATCAACCCACCAACCCACCTAACATTAATATTAACACTTAAATTTAAATTCCAAGGGTGGTATTTAATTTTTTTTACGCCTATATTTTACCTAATTACCTATAACTATATGGTTCTATACCTACCCACCCACCCAATATCCAATAGAGACCGAGGCCTCATGGAAAACCCCTTCGCCACTGTTATAAATTATAATAATATAATAATATTGTATACAAGTATAATAATAAATAATCTCGTCAATGACTTCGATAGATATATATTATTTTTATCTATCTATGTTTAATAATTTTATTTAAACAAATCAATTTTGCGTTTTAATCCATTTTTTTATGCTTTACGCTTATATTATAAGTTTATGTGTTCACAATATTGTTTTTAGTACATTAAATTCATAGTCCAGATGGCCATGTGGACGAGAAACATCGTGTTACGTGGTGGACCAACAGAGCCGTAGGAACGTTTGTAATCGATAAACCGATTTATCAGCGCCTATATTACGTATATTATAGATCGCGATAATCTAAAATTGTATCTGTATTTGTAATGAAATATGTTTAAAGTATTATAATACAATATAATTTGTAGTATCTAATATATTAGTTGGTCGCGTATCGTGCGTGGAGTAATTTGTGGAATTATTATTTCTTTACCACTGATCAGACGGAGTAACGGTCACTTGGGAATGAATTCTTATATTTTACTCTCCTATACACAAGATATTTTGGTATAGTAATATTATGATACAAATACCCATATACCCTATTATATAAACTAAGCATAGTTTTGTTAATATACAATATAAAAATATTATTAGTTTCTCTCTCTTATCGCAGTGGTTTGAAACTCGTATTGCAAATTCAACAACTATTCAAATTTTGAACGTAAACCGAGAGCGGCTATAATACATTTATCTGACCAAAAATCGGGAAAATCCATTTTTTACGTATTAAAAATGAAATAAAAATAGTAAAAAATAAATTAACGATAATATAATATAGATGATTCGATGTCGATATCAATTCAACTGATATTATACGTTGCGGCGCTGATGCGAAACATTAAATAGGTACCGGTTTTTTAAATGTTATTGATAGCACTAAACTTTATAGCTTAACACTGATGTGGGATTTAAAACACTTAGTACATTTAACAAGAGAATCGCGATTGATCGTGCGCAGTGAGCATAAAGTGGAATTTAAATTTTATCTAATATATACTATTCATAAGTATTAATATTATAATAATATTATAGGAATCGACAAAAAAATTTAATAACGTGGCGTTATGTTATAATATATAGACGACCAGTGATTTGGAAATTACAATATTTTGATTAGCATAAGTAGACACACAAGTCGAAATGTTAACGAACATAAAATATTTCCTTTAGTTGATTAACGATAACGCCTAGATATAGTGTGTACATTACAACATTATCATATAAAAACGTATAGGGATTTTATATTATTGTAAACAATGAAGTGTAGGCACGGAACGAATAAGTGGATATCTCTAAACTAACTAGTTTATATTCATTCGTAAAAATGTTCTCTAAACGTTTCCGTTTTGTACGTGTTTTATTTTATATTCATTGATTTAGTTTCATAATAATACGTCACGTAATACGAGTATGAACGCTATTCTATATACAATTGTATTGATTCACATTTTTTTAAATTTTTTTGGGAAGTTTCGGTTCATTTTCGTATGAACAATTTTTGTATACAATAGAGTTAAATACGTCATTTTAAACAATATTGGTTGTACGTAGCTAATGTTCGATCGCCGATAAACATTTACTAGAAAATGTTGTTATAAGTTTTGTAAGACTGCAGAATGAATCAAACCTATACATATCGCAATGCACTACAGACATAATATTATATCACTGTAGAACAGGTTTTTATAACAATAAGAAATTCTTATTTTCAACAAATTTCAAATTTATTTTCAAGTTAAAATTGTTTTAAAAAACTAATATTATTTATACCTACATTATATTAAATTTTAAAGTATTATTTACATAAAAACCGAACATATGTGTTCTTATTAAAGTATTATATAGTAGCTATATAGTTGGAAGTTGATCCAATACAGCTTAATAAACTTCGGGTTCTCCTTGTCAACACTATGCTTAGAACTTAGTTGTTGATACTGTGTTTTTTGGAAATCTGATATATTATCCTGTAGTTGCAGCAACGCGTTAAGTGACAATAATTTCTGAACTATTTTAAAAGTGATTAATTATTAATATTGTAAATAATACCAAAAACCTATTACCAGTAGTGCGAATAATACAGTGCTGGTTTGTAGAAGAGTAATTATATATATGTACCTACAATTTTCATACAAGAGTCCTGACTTGGCACCAAATGATTTTCACCTAATCTCTAAATTAAAAATGAATAAATTGTATATAAGTATCATTGTATATTTTTTGTCATATATTTGTGTCTCAATACTCTTGTAACAAAATATAAAAAAATATTATACATACAAAACAGGTAGATAAAATGTGGATTCAATTACTGCCCTTACACAAATATTAAATATATTACAAAATATGTATATTATTTACTGTCAAATATCAGATGAGGTATATTATAATATATTATCATAGGAATGTTGATCGATAACGATTATTAAAACTAAGTGGTTCACATTTTGTTTAATTGTCTCGAAAATCTAGTTTTAACTTTTTTTGAAATTGTTTTAGTCTATGAGACAGGAATAGAAATATGCTAATAAATATTCAACAAATTGTAATAGATAATATGTTATAGTATTTAATGAAACTAGTTTCGAGCTAATCTACAGTATGACATCGCATTTTAGGATTTCAACAGCAAGTTTTCCAATGACACTATATTTTCTTCCATTTGTCAACTAAAACCATCATTACTTTTTAATTTTCAGCGTTCACTGCCGTGCGTTTAATTAGGTACATGTGTATTTATTAGGTACGTCAGTCGTACTAATTTTATTTTATTTTTACTTTTCTAATATCTTATTTTTTACATGCAAATGTATAGCTTCTTCAACATTTTTGTACATAATATATTTATATATAAATGCGCAATTTCTTCTCTCCACTTACAACGATATAAAAGTAAGGTATCATATGAGAAATCTTTTGTCTTCTACTAAACCCTACCTTACTAATAATACAACAGTGGAATACAATAAGCGATAGTAAAAATACCTCTTCAATTCCATTTAAAGTTACATCGTGACTTACAGTACTGCAGTTCACAGGGTGGTTATCTTTCACTTCTTTTATATTTTTATTTTCGTTAACCACTTGGATAAACTATTCTTAAATGATAAAAATTTATTATTTATAAGTAATGAATTATTGAGTTATTTTATTTTGTTAACACTTATGAGGACTGTCATGTGCTACAATGCAAAATTGAACAATTCTTTTTATAGTTATATGGTATTAAAAATCATTCGCTCGACGAAAAAAAACTATTTATCCTATTATAACAAGTTAATTTGAAGTTATTAAACAATTAATAAAACTTTTTATGTATCTATCAATACTATATCGTCGATAATTGATTTAGGAGTAATATTCTTTAATAACTTCTTGTTTAATGGTTACATAACGTTTTGTATTCAAATATAAACTAGAATCCTTTAATAGAGCATTGAATTAACAAAATTAAAAATATTCAAAAAACATTTATTTTTAATAATAATATATTATATATTTTTTTCTGTTGAATTTATAATTTATTTTCATTCAAAATAATGTATATATGTATGATTTCTGGTAAATTATAGTTAATGAAACGTGGTCTGTTTTTAAAATTAAAATGGCTTAGTCTGTCGAGCTGTATCAAGCGATTAGACTAAATTCCACATTTTTAAATGATACTAAAACATATACTTCTTTTACTTAATGGCAATATATGCAGTATGAAATTCCAAATAACTGTCTTTAAAGAGTAAAATGCGTATGATATAAAAACGAGTTATGATGCAAGTAGAAGGTTTGAAGTTGGCAAAAACGCGATGGAATACTCTCATTGAGTAGTGAGTAGGTACAATCATCACCACTGTGGAGTGTTAAGGTTTTGAAAAATTGCAACAAAAATCCTTTTGGACCAACTCGTTTTAATACATATATTTATTATTATAATATTATATTCGTTTTGATATATATGTATATACAGTATGCGTATGCCAACAAATAACACCGAGAAAGTTAAGATGCGCCGCGTAGGTACACGATTTTACGACCAAATTAACGAAATGACCTCTCTCTGGCGTTATAAGCTTGCTCGGATTATTTCAAGATACGTGTATACAGTATTTTATACATAAACGGTACACGGGGGTTAAATGAAACTTAGAAAGTACTCAAATGACTAACGAGTCCGGTCGTTAATTTTTTTCTTTTCGAAATAGATTAACCTGTATCACCACGTATACAGCGGTCGACAATTAAAAATATTTACTGAATTGCTGTATCGATCCACATTTTATTAATACCGGCAAATAGGTAGGTACATATTATTATATTACCTGATTTTTACGATTATTATTATATTGTTTTGTCACGACAATAGACAATTTATAACATATTATAATATTATATGATATTATGACATCCCAGCAAGTAAGTATATTATATTATTTTAACAACACGAACAAAAAAATTAAACTCCGATTAAGTTCTGAATATTATATAATATTTTATAATGATGATATTACAGTTACGACTGTATACAATTTATTGATATGTATATAATGTCAATATTCAGTAATATTATAAAAAATAAAACATTAAATAATTATTATTTACTATAATAATATTGAAATAAACGTATACCTGTAATTTTATTGAAATATGGCGAAACATTAAAATTAATCCTTAATTTTATTTTACGATGACATAATTTATTACGATAAATTACTACGTTTATAATATAAATAGTGTTAAAAGTTTAAAACGTTTGAAATTAAAACGCTCACGGTATGTACGAGTAGTTTAAGAATTTAAAACCGTTTTATACGCTTAAAACGGATTATCAAATGTACATATACACGTATGGATGTTTTGCATTTGTGACCCGTGTATAATATAATATATATCTTTTTATAATACATTATCCGATATTCTCTTGGAGCGAATAACAATTAAAATCGCGGAGTAAAAATATTAATCTTAAAATGGTTTATAAAATATTTGTTAAACCGATTTAATATAATACTAAAACGATTTAATTTCAAACCGTTTTAATGCCATCAAATAAACGTTAGTATATAAAACGTAGTTCATTGTTAGACATACTTACTTTACACTGCATACAGCAGGTAAGTACCAAAAATAAAATCACCTCTTATTGTTTCTGTTTCTTCGTTTAGCCAGTTCCGCAACTTTTTTCAAAGTTAAATTTAAATATATAGTAATAAAATATATTTTTAATTACTAACAATAATATTTAATTCGAAATTTCGATAAAAAAAAAAAAAACCAATAATGAATACATTATGTATATTGTATAGTTATAATAAAATTGATACTCTTTCATTCACATTATTTATTTAGTTCATATATAAGAACAACACCGTTCAGTTGATAATTAATTATAGTTTTACAATAAATACGGATTACGTAGGTAGTTATTTATTTTAATAATATATTGTAGCTTATCAGAGAGCAGCCTACATGATTTCTTTTCGCTTCTATTGGTCAATGATAATAAAGAGAATCTATCTATACGCTCCATTGTTTACATCCACTTCGATAAATACCTATGATAATAATTATTGCCTGCAGTTGTTACTGATGTTTCGTTTAATGAAATTGAAATGATTGGCCACGATATCTTAGTTATATCTTTCTTGTATTCATTTTATAGAAATTAGACTGATTTAATACAATTGTTTACAAAGTAAAAACTATTATGATATTTTTCTCTTTAATTACGAACCATTTTTTATTAACACTTTTAAAAGAGTATTTACAATTTTTATATCATACCTTTATAGACCATTTTATAAAATATGAAAGATCAAACAATTAGTATTAACGCACAATCATATAATTATTATAATATTGAGTTTTATGAATTGAAAATTACTGGTACGTATAGAATGTAGGACACTGAAACCTGTTAATACAAAAAAAGTTCATGATAATAATTTAATTTATAAGCTTAATAGTTTGTAAATTTAAACATATTATTATTATTAATTATGTTGTGGGGTTTTTATAAATTATATTGCTTATTAATATGTATACAGCAATCGAGTTGTTTTTTTTTTCAAGAACATTTTATGTGTTGAAGTATGATTTGTTTATGAGAATTTTAAAATTTTAAAATGCTCATAAATTACTTCAATGTTAAAATATCATAAAAAAATCCAAGAGAGAGAGTGTGGAATTCTGGATAATATTCTTACCTTTAAATTTTATAATTTTTCAATTTATTCTGGTATTAAAAATAACATAGTAAAATGGGTTCTAAATCATGTGATATGTTATCTGCACGGCTACGGATACGACGTAGTTAGACGACGTCATCTTTAAGTATACTTTAATTACACTTAAATATTTGATATTTACTTTTATACCATGTTATATGAGTTCAAAACAATCTAAAATAAAATTATATTCAGTTACACGTTGAGTTAATTTTGAATGCGTAGTCGTGTAGTATATTATATGCATACACAGGACTTATTTAAACGTATTCAGTATTCGCGGATAAGACTCTTTGCACACATATGTACATTTCAGTACATAAATTGTTTTCGTTAATAAAAAAAAAAAAAAAAATAAATTAAATTTATATTATTAAAAATTAAAAACCTAATTTAGAAAAAAACATTTTCGAGTTGTTAAAAAAAACCTTAATTTAGTTATTGAAGACGGTACGCGGTGATATGAAACAAATGTATATAGGAAACGCAAATAAATGAGGAGCTTAACAATCTCATTTTAAGCAGTAGGTATATTATAACCATATAGACTCGCCCCCAGTAAAAATATAATATTCCGTTCATTTTTTTTCGGTTTCTTTTCTCAAAAATGCGTGTTTACCGTCGATCTCTATGCGCAGCATAGAATGACTACAGGAACTACACAGTAGGTATACGATCCTTCTGGATTTCGACCAGCACCTATTAGGACCACATCATCGTCTTCGTGTCAATTGAAATTCGCACAAATTATCATTGCAATGTATGAAAATATATTATATAATAATGATAATGTTATCCACGTCCGGTGGAAACCCAACCCGCAACGCCACTGGCCATCAACGAGATCGTCGGTGCTGATAAAATCATACTGACGCGCGTGGTCCGAAATAAATTCATGTATTTTACGGGAATATTATTATATTGTATTAATTTATCGTCACTTCGAATCCCGTTATCAATATTCGCGTTA
This sequence comes from Rhopalosiphum padi, assembly GCF_020882245.1. Taxonomy (NCBI): domain Eukaryota; kingdom Metazoa; phylum Arthropoda; class Insecta; order Hemiptera; family Aphididae; genus Rhopalosiphum; species Rhopalosiphum padi. Next base: position 35,775,256 of record NC_083597.1, read on the forward strand.
TATAGTTAATGGTTATATAATATTATACACTTCATTTAAGAACTCATAAGTGCCTACGATTTTATTTTTTTGCGTGCGAAAATATATAGTATAAAGGTAACAATTTTAATATATATATTTTAATATTATACTTACCTTCACATTTTTTTCGTACTGATAAAATTAGGTTTTTATTTTACATACATAATATTTTCAATAAGCATTAATTGGTGTGTTATTTTATATTCAAGCATAATCTATCTCTCGTCTCATCACAGACCTTTTCACAACTGGGGCTTCGTATGCGCAATTTTGCAAAGGAGACTTAAGATTCATTAATTTTTAATTTAACAAAGGTAGATAATATAGATAAATATATGTTCAGTTATTATAGTAGTAAGTTTAAAAGAAAACTGTACTGGCCGAAAAGGGAGTTTACCATTTGCGCTTAAAATTACCTTTTCATTTACCAATTGCGCTCGAAACATTTTACATTACCTAAGGAAAACTTAATAACCGATTTTTTTGCGAGTTAAAAGTAAAAGTCTTCCAAGTCGGTGAAACGTATAGACTTTATACAGTTTAGTTAATGAAAATTAAAATAAAATAATATTAATAATAATAAGAGACTAGGTGGTTAAATCATAAATATATGATAATAACAATACGATTTTGAGTTTAAGGTAATCATGATGTTTGTATTTTGCACGTTTAAAGAATAATAATAATTTTTTAAATAATAATTTGAGCATAGCAATTAGAATAATATAATTTGAATACAAACGCAATTATTGTTATATTGACCGTAAAATATAAAGAGCGCAATTGGTACACTAACCGAAAAATATAAGAGGCACAATTGGTACACTGACCCTAAAATATATGCAGCACAATTGGTATATTGACCCTAAAATATATGTAGCGCAATTGGTATATTAACCCTAGTATAAAAATTTTGTTTTAGGCGCAATTGGTCCATGCTCGCCGAAAAAGAAACTATAATTGTTGGTCAAAAAGTGACAATGGCCGAAAAGGGAAGGGTACATTTTATCCGAAAAGGAGGTCATACATAACACTTGCGTCCAAAAAAAAAGTATATTTTCAGGTAGTAAATTGAACAGGTAACTTGTGTCCCGTTTTGGGGATGCAACTCGACCATATTATTCTTTTACCTCTCATAATATCCATGTTATTCCTGTGATTAACAATAAAATATAATCAGTATTTATTGCAAAATTGTTTTAATATGTTTTTTTTTACTTAAACTGTAAATATTTAGTATAATTGTATTTATTTAGATGTGTTGCGATAATGTAATGTAGGTATTACATAATCAAATTTATCTAGTAGAATTATATGCATTTAATCTATTCTATAAAATAGTTTGTAATAATGAATTTATGCTATGATTATAATATACTTTATTTAGTTGACGCAACAAGGGTGTCTAAAAAGTTACTACTTGACGTAAATCGCCTACTTATAATAATATCGGACGTAATTAGTATGCTCCGGCAAAAACTGTGAAAAATTTTGAAAATGTATCGAGGTTTAATTACTAATATAGAAATATTAGATATAGTCATTATATTATAATATTATTATAAATGATTATATTATGTATCATAATTTTATTTTTCTTGTATTTATATAATTCATATACTGATAATATTATACATAGTAAAGTATCTATGATAAATCTCTTTATAGTTAAATACCGCTATTTAAAGTCTTCAGGAATTAATGTAACATCATTATACTATTATATTATGGTATACAGCATATTATTATTATTTTATCCGAACTGGTACTTCCGTATAAAACTGTTGTAATGTAGGTATCTATAGTATAGCAATGCATAATATATAATACTCATAATATATTAATTTTATCTTATTTTATAACATTAAAATATTGTGCCTAATGTCTATCCATCAAATTATCATATTATATTTAAGTATGCTAATAGGTAGCTAATATATTTTAATTTTATATTTTTTACTATAAAAGCATTCAACGTTTTTCTGAATAAAAAAAATATAAATTATAGTCTTGGTTGGAATACTTATATGCATACTAAAATAAATACTTATCATAATTATTCAGAAAAAAAGTAAGCACATTATTCTATATTATATTATATCCATAACGCTTGTGCTATAATTTAATATATGGCATATAACACATCATAATCTGTTGCTAAAGGTTAATTTTATATAATTTTTATTCATTTATAAACTTTAATTTTTTTTTTTTTAATTTTTTTTTAAATTTTTTTCGTGTAAGACGGTTTTATTGTTTTCTCGCGTGTTGATTATCATCATTTTGTCAATAACATTTCAACCCAACAAACATGCAAATTATCATAAATCCAATTACATACCGTTTCGCCAATCGTCGTTAGTACGCTAATCGAAAATATATGTCAATAACTAATATACATATTAAATTTTTATAAATACATAGTATTGCACTTAAAATATACACTTCAATTATTGTAAATGTCATTAGTATAGAATATTTATAGTTTATGGAGTTATTGTTCGTGTATAATAATTCAGACGTTATTCATTTGAGTTTACAATAATAGTTCATACAAAATACATTATGTCCATCGGTTTGTCAATCTGCTGCAGTTAAATGATTGTGTATATAATTTTATGCCCTTTTGTATAATAAAATAATAATAATACTATTAATAATATGGGAAATGAGAACAATGGGTATAAAAAATGGCGTACACATGAATTAACGGGGAAATGTCTATATATATATATAGACCGAGAGTTTCACAATAATACGGCATTCGATCCATATTTGTACGGAGTGATCCATTTAACCGCAGGCTATGCACTTGTATTCTGAGATAATTTTGCATCTATAGATTGAACAATTTATCAGTGTACGGTGATTTTTAAGTTTTGAATTTTTTTTTAATAACCTGTTATTTAAGACTATATTACTATCTTTAAATTCATGCTGTAATCGAAATCTGAGTATTTTCTTAATATGACTCTTATGATTAAATATTGATTATTGAACAATGGTTATTTTAAAAATTCAACATTATGGATAAAAGAGTGGATCACGTCTTTTGTAGCTCATTTTTATTTATTTCGTCAATATAAACATTGAATGATATTATATTAATAAATAAATTACTATATTTGGACAGTATATAATATAATATTGCATTAAACATTTAGAAGACTGTGATTAAACAAATTCAAAAATCAATAACTAGTGATCAAATTGTTTGTAAAAAAAAAAGGAATAAAAGGTGTAGGTATATATTTTTTATGTTACATTATTTACTAGTATAATGGAAATTTTTATCACACATGTTCTATGAGATTAAAATTGATTAGCTTGATTTTTTTTTTTTAATGAAAGAGTACGTTGTGGAGCAGATTTTAAACCTATTTATGATTCTATAAGTTAATGAAAAATCGAGTTATTCATTTTTTAAATAATCGACAAATATACACATAAAGATACATTTTTTTCATCCATGTTATCAATTATTAGTTATTTTAGTAAATATAGTTGATGTAGTATAATAGTATACAAAACATTTTCGTTGTTTTTGGTTCAGAATGAAAAGTAAATCAAATTTGGGTCATTCGACAAAAAAATTTAAAAAAAATGCTGCTGTTAAATTGTCAAAAAAAGCAACGCTAGGCGGGATAGATGTGTAAAGTTGATATGTCGGAAATATCATTTATACACACTAAATCAGAAAATAAAAAATATTATTTATATCACATAATAGGCTTAAATTAAGTTTAACACGGATGTATTTTGTACAGGCAATGAGCAACGATAGTGCATTGGAATAACTAGTATAATATAATATTAGCAGTGGTGGCAACTGGCAGATAGGTCGATCGCGATTCCCTTTCAAATTTTCTTAAAGTTTTGCATATTTTTTTTCAGAAGACAAATAAAGTATTCTTTTTTTGTAAATTTGTGTATTTCTGTTTATAATAAAACACGAATACAAAAATTAGATTTAGAAAAAGGCAACAAATAATTATGAAAAACGGGATTATACACTGATACCGATTAGCTATGTTGCTACATAGGCTATACATATAGGTTAATTAAATAGAAATAATAATAATAAGTTAAAAGTAATAATTTGTAAACCAAATATATTAAAATACGTTTTATTGTGTAAAACTGTGAAATTAAACAATACTTACAAGTGCAACACGCATATATATAAAATATATTTTTATTTATTGACCTTTTTTATTTGTGAATCGCCACAACCTGGGAAGGTTATATTATTTAACATACTTATTTATTATATTGTATTGTAATCATTAAAATCAGACACATACCAATAATATATACTTATAAAATAAGTATTCATCTATGATAATTGATAATTGTTCAAATTTGTATTTTATTTCTATAAGTACATATTTTTCGCTAATGTCTACAATGAATTGCAACAAGTTAAAAACAACAAGCACACATATATTGTAAAAAACCGTGGTAATTATGTTAATAGCATTCGGACGTCAGCCTGTTTTTTCTACTTATTTTTTATCTGAGTCGTTTCCGTTAAACGTAATATAATGTTATATTATACAGCGTACTGAAGCAGACGGTTTGCGCCTGTCATGACATCGCGAACTATACAGTTCATTGTCACATATTATATATTATACTACTTATTACTTATTACTTATTATCTACCATTTACTGTCCACTGCTAATCTCGCACGTACCTGCATGTACATAATTCATAATCGTAAGTCGTAATTTTAAGCGCATATATCTACAAGTAGAGTGATGCTATTATATAGAAAAAGTACTCGAACCTTCTTTTTTTCTTTTTTTGACTATATTATTTTTAAATAATTAAATTTTTATATCATAAAATGAATGTTAAGGAATGTGCAAATTATTATAAATATGATTTTTAATTTTGATGTAATTAAATCTAATTAAAATTAAAATATTTAACTTATTTAACTTATTATTTAAGTATTTAGAATATTATAGGTAGCCCTCAATAATATATAGTTGTATAGTATATGAATTATAAAATAGATGTATAATAGTTAATCATAGTTCCCATGTTTTCAAATCATATAATATGATCATGGATAGTTGTTTATCTTTAGTATAGCCAGAATAGGTTTGCAAAGTTTTAAAATAAAAAATGTTCGTTAATGATTTGATTTAGAAACTACATAAGTCTCATAAAGGATGCGTCAGTGTATTGTTATAGGCTTAGGAACTCATGTTCTGTTCTGGTGTCTTACAGATCTTCGAGACTTGTAGGACCTGATTGGACCACTAACAACACAAACGTGTTGCGTCAAATTTGTATTATAATCAATAAAATAATAACTTAAAATATTATTAAAATTAAAAACATATATATTTGTAAATTACAAATGCATTTTCGACATTGTCTCTGGTGTTGCATTTTATCGTAGTCTACTATAATATTATTATCGCAGAAATTTTTAGTTTTAATTCATTTTCGTGTTATGTAACATATTATATAGTATTATATAGCAAAATGTAGGTATATTCCATATACGATTTCTAACTTATAAACTTATTATTGGTGAATTATTTAATATTACTCGCGATAAGAAAAAAAAGGATATCATACTTTATTATAGGTTATAATAGACTATTATAAATGCTCGCCGTGCCAAAACAAAAGCTTATTATACGATATCAGGAAAAAAAAATAGTGCTCAGGCGTGTCGCGTTTCGGGATAAAATGCCGGATCGTCGTGCCCTACGATGTAATACACGCTCGCGTGTTATTCAGACCACACAGATTTCAATAGATCCGGAGAGGCAGCAAATATCGCGACGGTTTTACGGTTTAATTAAACCGCCGCGTACGCGTCGGTATTTCGGCGGTACCCACGTCATACGCATACCGTACATTATGTTATATAGCGAGTTAAAACATTCGGTATATTATGCTGTAATGCGCCCGGTCTGGTAAATAGGCGTATATAATATTATAATGTGCGCGCGTGTGTTATATGGTCTCGGATAGTGAAATATTATAATGATAATAAATCGGCGCGTACGATGGATAGATGGTATACGTAGCTGCAGCTGGTATTATACCTCTATATAATATTATATTATTACCTATGCGATTCGGATTATCGGCACGACTCATCTTGTCGTATATATAATATAATATTATTATTATTATTATTATTGTTGTTGTTGTTGACCTCAAAGCTCCACGACGGCCCACCGTATTATATCATATAGGTGTTTATTTTTTCTCGCTATTTTTTTTTTCGGTTTTCGTCATAATATTATATTTTATATTCTTTTTTTCCTTGCCTTTTTGTTCCGTTCCCGCGGTGGCCGATAACAATAATAATTGCGCGTATCGAATCGCATCTGGTCCACGCGGAGGCGGCCCCGGCTATCGGCCGACCAATCAGATATATCATGTCCGGTCGCCTCCCAACCGGCTATTGTATGTCCAACAATCACGTGCCGCCCATAAAACAGATGATGATGTCGATTCGCACGACCTCCGTAACCTTTGCACGCGCGCGGGCGCGTCGTATGTAATACATAGGCACTACCTCCGTGAGTAGGTACCTATATGTACGTATCGATTGTCCAGTTATTATTATTTTTCGTTTTCCACGTATCGATCAATAAGGCACATTGAAAGGAATCCGCGGTCACGTCGTCGCCAGTTCCCGCATTTCAGTACCTTTTTTCTTCAAAGTCTATATACGCGCCAAATCGAAAGTTATCTGTACGGCCGTGAGACGAGTCGGGCCGAAGAAAATGCACGGAATGACCGAAATATAAAACGCTGTATAATATACGATAATCTGAGTTTTGTGTTAATAAGTGAGAGTATAATATATGTGTAAATAACTCAAACTAGGTAATTGTCTAATTGTTGATTATGAAATATTTTTTATTATGCGCGTTTAAAAACTACAGGTTTTCTAAAACAAAACGTTTGAAAGAAGAAAGACATAATAATTTTTCTGGCATGAGAGCCGAGAGGTGGGTTATACACCTGCTGTTGCTTGTGTACATATTGTTACTTGTTAGTTTGCTGTAACATCGAATATTTCATTTTACGTATATTCATCATCATTATTTTAAAATTAACTGAACAAATTAAAGCTAATACAGTATTGATAATTCCTCTAGTTATATTAAGCTTGACTTGGCCAAGGAACCAGTTATAGCAATTTTTCAATTTTCTTGGACAGATAGCGCCACTAATAAATTCCTATTTTATCATTCAAACCCGTTGGAACTCGTTCGATACTCATCGAGATTATCTCGGAATTAAAAGGATCCTTATTGTTGTGTCGTATATATAAAGACAATATATAATATATTAGATACAACCGTTAACTACATATTATTATACAAAGTTGATGGTTCATTATTACACGTTATATAATACCTAACCTAGATTAGGGATTCCTATCAGAATCTAATTTAAATATATAATATTAAATTAAATTAGTAAACAATTATAATGAAATAAAGTTAGTTTTTTTTAATTTAAAACAATAAAATATTTTAAAAAAATCTCAATTGTTACTAATGATAGGATATTATGTTATTATTTAAGGATATTATTTCTTTAGGGTATTAGGAGAACCGAACTAATGCATCTACGTTTTTTGGTGCAGTCGGGAATGATCGGTACAGTGAAATATACTAAAACGCGAGTCGAGCCGTGATGGACTAGATATGAAATATCAATACCATGCTCTGGCAACCTACAAGTAACTATACTTTGTCCAGCGAGAGAACGCGCCGCAAACCGACCAAAATCAGTTTTTCTGCGCATTCCCCGATGATACCCATAAGCCATAAGCGAACCAGTTTTGATAGTATGATGGTGACGCGGGGAATTGCGCAGAATCGTAGCGTTCTCTCGCTAGACAGACTATATTAAACGTCGAATTACTCATTTTTATAAGTTAATGTAAAATGTAAATATATAACAATTACTGTACATATGAATATGATGTGCTGTTGTAACAAACAATGAAAAAGATCGCTCGTTTGTCTCCAACTTATCGGAATCAAAGAATTTTATAGACGATCATTTACCCATCACATACCAATTTTGTAACATTAAACATTCCAAGAATATTAAATACCCGTTATGTATTTGATATGTATATTGTAATACTCCAGCAGTTTTGTAATAAAATCATATTAAAAATATTAATTTTCTATTACTAATATGATATTGAATTAATGCTAAGAGCTAAATGTTTATTTATAATTATTTACAATTAAAACTACAAACAGAACCCTATAAATTATACTTTACTTTAAGGTTTTAAGTGTATTTACAATTTAAAATTTTAAGGCCATTTATAAATAATATACATTAAAGTAATAATATATTAAAACTAATTGTTATATTATATTTACATATTATTGCATATAATTTGGTCGTATAGAATTCAAATATAATATGTTTCAACTAAACCTTCAAATCTCAGAACGATTCAAACGTTTCAATATAAACAAATAAAAATTATCATATTCAAATAGACTTCAAAAATTCAAACACTAAATCAATTTGAAAAATTTTACTGCCCTTCACTTCGCCAAAGATTCAAAATCACTATTGTCTACTATATTCACTAATTAAACTTTCTCTCACACTATATTTCAAAATCTTATCTTATTCCTATAAAAATTGTGGCCTAGGTATTCACTTTAGTCTTACCCAATCGACTTGTTGAGTGACTACTATTGGTGCCTATCAAATTTTTTATTCTAATAAGATAAATTTTGTATATCCAAAATTACTTATTGTGCATAAACATATTGTAGAAATAGTAATTATTTTTAAATAAAAAAAGGGGGAAAGTAGGTTACAGCGCTTGTTCTGAAGTCGATGTACTTCGCCATTGAGTAGGCACTGTAATGAATATGTGCAATTTTAATTCAATAATAAATCATCGTATACAATCCAAAACGATTCTAAGTGAAGACAGTCTTTTCAGTAACCTTGAATACCGTGAAATTTATTATTTTCAATAAAAATAAATATTTTATAATATTTAAATTATACGATTTTAACAAATGTTCACATTTTATTTAGTTTTTTCGAATTATTTTAAAAATTAGTGAAAATTGACCTCCATCGAAGTTAATGATTAAAGTAGGTATAATATCTACTAGAAAAATGTCTTCAGACATAAAAAAAAATATAGAAATAAAAAACAGTATAAACACACATTATCATTGTAAAATCAGTATATCGATTTCAATAACAGCGGTAAATAATATTTGTACATTTTTGTGTGTTACAATAAAAATTCAGGTGTATATCGAACACTGAATAATAAATTACAGTACTCCCACATCCGGGCTAAGTAGAGATTCAGTACGATAAAGATTGCGAATTATAAATATTGTCTCGGAAATTAAGTCATTTTTTTTTTTTTTTGTTGAACGACATACTAAATTATTATACAATTATTTATATAATCAACACTTTTAAACGATTATCTCAATATTTGGTTTTGAAAAAAAAAAAAAAATGCAAGTAAGTACATTATGTTACCCGAGTCTTATAGCAGTCTGCTCTAACTGGTTCGCGACAAAAGAATCACCATGTCGATCAAGGCCTAAGAAGTCGCGCAATAATACTACAATACGTGCGTGTACCTAACTATTTATACATCGTGCGCGGACGTATAATATACAATACGTCAATTCCTATATGCGGTCGCCATCGTATGGGATAAACATAAAGAGAGAAAGAAAGAGATTTCTGCACCGCCGAACGGTTGTTATTATTATTATTCCATTGTGCTTGATCAGTGTTTACTCGCGCGCTGTGACGCTGTCTTCGCGATTTCATTTACGCACACACACACACACACACACACACACACACACTCATACGTGTAAGTATAATATATATATATATATACGAATATATATGGATAGCTGATTTAGACGTGGACGAACGGCGGTGGTCGTCGCACAGCATCCTCCGTCGTCGGGCTGTAGCGCAGAGAAGAGCACCGTTTCCGTACATATAATAATATGTGTACCGCGGCGGGCCCCGTTTGTCCATAACAAAATGCATATTAGCACCGCGGCACACGGCGGAGATTCCAATCTGGTTTAAATGCAAATTTATGTGGCAAAACGTATATACGTCGCCGCCGTCGCATTTCTATATTTTTTTTCGGACCCCTTTTTTTCTTCTTCTCTCTCATTTATCGAGAACTCGTCATAGCCGCTGTCCACGTGTGTATTGACAAGAAGAGAAAGAGAAACCACACACACACACACACAAACACACATAAATACTATATTATTTATGTGTACACAGTCGGTGGTATTATATTATTATACAACTGCATGTATTATTGTATACTGAACGATCTATTTAGGTATGCTGGTTACATTAGTATTTCCCAAGTCAATTTGTACATTTGTGTTTTTTAAAATAAAAATTGTTTGTATATATTATTATATTATTTATGTAAATTATAAATGCCCAAGGGTATATAGTATAGTCAGTACAGATACAAATCAAGTTAAGGAACTAAATACAAAGATACAAAATAAATGTACAAATAATTTGAAATATAAAAATAGTACATTACTGTATATTTTATCTCACAAAATTTAAACAAGTGAAGTAAAATTTTGTAAAACGCATCAAGGCTAAGTCATGTTTCACTCAGGGCACCTTATTAACACTTAACGCTACATTATAGTCAATAAAAAAATATTTACTTATACCATGACTATAGTACTATACGAGTAGAATAGACTATAAATAGTATAAATGCCTAATTCAATATTCCCAATATTTTCAATTTTTTAGAAATATTCAAATATGTAATTTTTTCTATTGAAAAGTTACTAAATTATTATAATTATTACTAAATAAATATACAAGTGAATGAGGTTGTTATTAAAAAAATATGAATGCATTTAAAAATTGACAGGTACCCATAGGCTATAACTATATTATACATATAAAAATAATTATTTTTTCGATAAAAACATTTAATGGTTTTAAGCATCTTGCGATTAATGTCCAATTTTTCAAATCAATAGTAATTTTTTTTTTTTATAAGTTAAAATAAGAAAAGTTTCTTAAAGGAAAAATAATGGGAACTAATTTTAGACTTTTTAAAAATATTTAGCGTATATTATAATATGTAGGTACTTACATCTAATAAGTATGTGCATAACAGCGGGCATTATTAATGTAACATGGATGCAATATAATATAATATTATATCTCAATGTTTTGAACTTTAAATTATAATATTAAAAAAAAAAAAACATTTATTTTTATTTTTATTATTAGTATTACAATTAAATAGGTATATTAAAGCGTGATAAGCCCGTAGTCAAAAGAATCACTCAGTACATTTCACGCGAACCTTTACGTGCCCGCTCGCATATCTTTTTCTTCTTCCTCTTCGATTTATACTATTTTCTCCTCTTTTTCATTTCGTTCATCGTTTTTCCATTTCATATCCTCGCGCAGTGCGTATTTATACGTCTGCGTGAGCGTGTGCGTATAAGATTATCCTATACGGTTTATTCGCTATATTATGTATATATATATAATACGTATATCATACGGGCAAAAGAATGGCCGCAATCGTCGTCGTGCAGAGTGCACACACACACACTCACATATATATATATATAGGTACCGTAAGTGTACATATACACGCCGGCCGGGTGTCCATTCAAACGTCCGAATAACTAATCAGGCCGCTTTTAGTGACAAATCACAGCCATCGGGAAACCTCTGTGCCGCGCGCCCGTGATTGATCGCTTACAAGACGCGCGCGACCTCCATTCGAGACTGTGGATGCTGCGGATGCGACCGATCGGATGCCTACGTGTATTTATATAGATACTTGTATTCGACGATGACCACACCGCGCACCGATCGGCCGTGTCTCCGTGTATATGCATACAATATTATAAACATAATATTATTATATACGTATGTAATACGAGTGACGACGCTCGTTGCACGCTTGGCGCAGCCACGGCAATTCGAGATATTATAATATTATTGTCGTCGTTATAATAATAATATGATGACGATGATGATGCTTTTTAGTAGGTAACCTAGCGAATTGGGGCGCGTGTCACCGGGTCAAGTATAACCCAACTTAACCATTAACCGTATTTAAACAGCTAGTAGACATATTTTAAGAGTCGTACAACTCCAAATTCAACGCGTCAACCTCCGTTTCAATATGTCTGTGTTACTGGTGTTTAGGTACCTATATTTGTACGATGCAAAAATCAAACTTCAAATTTAACAAACGACGCGTTGCTTTCGTGGTGTGGTACAAAGATTTTTAGAAAATAATATATTAACGACAAAACAAGTAATCGACGGACACTATTCACTATACTCGTTCTGCAGTAGGCAGTCATCCGTCTCATTCCTTCGATGATCGGTATTGCTATATAATATAATACACTACGACGTACCTCGAATGCACGAAATTAATTCTGTCCATCGTGATGTTAGCTATAAATTCGAAAGCGAATGTAAATTTAATCATTATATAGGTATATGTTACATTGTGGTATTATACGTATATACCTGCAGTCTATTCTTACCGGATATATTATGTTGTGAATATCCACCCTATATCGTGTTTGAATTTTATACATTTAACACGGTCGAAAATTCCTTACAAGTTACAATTAATGTGTGTGTGTGTGTAATATACGACGTACCTATAACGCGTAACGCCGTATTATAAATCTTAATTGACCTGTTCAAATTTGGCTAATTTATTAATCCATAGCGGTTACAAATCCAATGATAATACGTGTTATATATAGGCACATTATATATATATATATATATATATAAACGCGTTTTTGTTTCTACAATACACATACATTCAGCTTGAGTACCGTCTTGTACCTAATTGCGTCTTATTACGTATATGCCTATAAATATTATATGTATACGTCTATCTAAATATACCATGTCAAAAAATCTAAAAAAAAATGTAAGGAATATTTTAAGTTGTTCTCAAATTGTATACCAACTATGACTATCCGCGGTACACGGTATATTAACTCATTTTCGTGTGAGCTTAATTATAGATCGATAATAATAAATTATCAGTGTAGAATTATATTATGAGTACCTATATGCATGGAAAAGTCGTGAAGATATGCTCAATATTGTGTTTTAACATTTCGATGCGCTCGTATGATTCCTATGAACATCGGCAGAGGTATCGATTCGACTTTAATATATAATTATATTGTGTTCGCGTTTTTTATTGGGTATGCAAAATGGTGAGATTATATAACCGCGTATAATTAAATTCTATTGCTGTAGGTATTTTCTATTGCGATACGCCGTGACATGCATATGAAAGAAGTAGGCGTAGAACTTCTGTGGCTGTATCTAAAAACTGTAAATCATCACACAAAATATTATTTTTGTTTCGGCGAACGAAAGACCTTAAATTGTCGACACAATTTTAAAATCTTTGGATATTATTGGCCCAGGGAAAAAATATTTTTATATTTATTACTACGTCAACGCGTCGTACATCAGACGCAAATTATAATGTACCTATACTAGTTCTATTTAAATATTTTGCGCATTTATTCGCGCTTATGAATTTTAATTTTATAACTGAGATTTTATGCTTATTTATTCTAAATAACATACACACATACACACAGGGAATAATAGGTACATACCGATGAAATTACAGTAAATTTGTCACTACCTATTAATGAGGACAATATACATATTATAATATTATTGATAATTAAAAGTATATATATTTAATAACTAACAACACAACATATTTTGTGCTATTGAACAAAAATTTACCATGTTTTACGTTTTTACAACAAAGATAATGTATCGTGCGGGTGTGGTGACCTCTTAATGCGACTGACCAATACGCGTAACTCACCCATTCCGGCCCGTCGAATATCATCGCAATTGTTTTCGCTAAATTTATTAAATCCTCTAAAGGGCATTTCATTGCGATAAAACTCGTACGTATAATATAATATACTTAACAGTCTGTATGCGTGTTTAGGGAAAATATTACTACTGTCGTTGTCGGCAGAATCCCCACGAGAACTTTTTGTTTAACACTTAAATTCGTGTTGATTTTATTTCGATCACGTCAGTCTGCGGAAATCTGCCACGTCTGGCACGATGATCCAACTACTAAACCATCGTTATGACCGAGACGACGGCAGCGGCGGTCGACATAATAATAAATAAATTGGCGACGGGTCGTCCGCCAGTTGTATTTTAATTGATCGGTGTTTCAAATCGTACGACTATATAAGCGGTATATACCTACAACACAACCTACAAAATATCATGCGCGCGCTCGTGTATGTTTTATTATTCGACTATAATATCGTTTTATTTGAATATGTTAAAATACGTGTTTAAATTTTATGCCGTTTTAATGACGCGATTTAACGGAAACGCAGTTAAGAATCGGTTAACGTACGGCGGCGGCGAGATAATTGAAAATTACACGTTTTTTCGGCGGTACTATATGTATATTATAATGATATGTGCCCGGTACACGGCTCGGTTTGTCCGAAACTGCTGTTATATATATTTTGTCGATAGTGCGTATATTATTATACTATATACATAGAGAACCTGATTTCATCGTCTCTCGTCGCTCGTCTCCGTGTACACACTAAACCTACATAAACACAAACACATAATAATATTATAGGCATCTGTATGATTGTACCGAATGTCTTTTTTTTTTTTTTTTAACGTATGTCCGCTGCAGCGGTGCAACGTGCGCACGACGGTCGCTCCTCTGCTGTTGCACGTGACGGCGTTTAATAGTCAAACGGGTTAAGTGGTCGTGTGTTTGATCTCTCGTCTTGTATCATGACGAATTGTACCGCCGACGTGCACGCCACAGCAATAGGTATATAATATAATATTGTCGTATACCATGCGTATACACCGATGAGGTGAGTACACCTATGCATAACCCGCTAAAACCAACCATACCACACACCGAACGTTGTACGCGAGAATATGTTTCGAAATGGTATAATAACGACCGTACAATATTATAATGAATTAAAATATTATAATGACTCACTTATCCCGTACTTTTTTTCACCAACAATCGAGTTTCAGCGTGTGTGAGTTTTTAATTTTAATTTTTTTTTTTAGTCAATATTGATTATTATCAATATAATATGATTATTATTATTAAGTCGAATGACCTTATATCATGGTATAGATAAATTCTAATCATTAAATAAAACTAATGCATTTTTATATCTAAAATATTGATTATATTTTAAATTTAAATAAAAACATTATAATTATAAAATGTTATACCATACTTGACGTTTTTTTATAAAATATTTTAACGATTGTTATTTTTTTATTACTAATTGCAAAATCTCGATGTCTTGTATAGTTTGTATATTAATTTGAGATACAAATTTCTAACTTGACCATTTTCACGAACAGAAAATGTTTTTCGTCAGGATAAAAACTGATTATTAAAGAAAAGGCGCATACAAAAAAGCGGAAAAGAAGTTTACTTAAAAAATTAAAATCAACAGCTTGTCTTCGATCTGACAGGGAAGATAAATTTAAATATTTTTTAAAACAGGAGAGTAGTCACGAGGTGGGCAGTCAATTTTAAGGATATACGATGTAAAACGCGTAGGAACTTATATTGTACTCTTTTTAACATTTGAGTCACTGGACTGTAGATGGATCCCAAACGACAGAACCATATTATATTCAATTAGTGGGCGTATTATATTATATAACATAGGTGCCGGTATACCTCGATTTCTCTATACCACGTGCCACCGGGACTGGCGCTCGTTTAATTCAAATTTATTCGAAATTAAATAATATATTATTATATTGTTTTCTCTGCGCCGTAAAATAAAATAGAGAAATACTTCTCGCGTCGTCTCGCAGACGTCTGCGTCGTTAATAAATGAAATACGATTGGTATATTACAAAAACGACCGTTAGTGCTATATAGCTACGTCGTCTTCGTCATTTTCAATTAAACGCTACGCGTTCTCCCGTGTTTATAATATTTCCATCGGTATTATTATTATTATTAGAATAAGCGTCTACGACTCGCGTGCAACGTACATTATAATGTACGTACGTATATCTACAAGAAGTGCTTTGGGCGTGTGCAAATAGTCATTTGCCACAGGTCAAGATTGTCGACCGGGCAAATAACTTACCGACGTATTTCTTTTTTTTTCCTTTATTTATTATTCTATTTTTTCTTTTCTTTTCAGTTTACATACCTACGCGTACCTACTACACGTAACGATAAGGTTATACAAATACGAGTAAGTTCACGTATCGCAATACGACGAGTGTATAATATGTAGACGATCGCATATTATAATATCGTAATAAAATTAATATTATTATTATTATTATAACGACAATTTGCTGTTATCTCTTTCGGGACGCGACCGCATCTCCGATCGTAAAATTTGATTACGAAATCCGTAGTGCTACGATTTAATACAGGTAGGTATGTACGCGCCGCGCGAGTGTGCATAATATGTGTGATATGTTATATGTTATAGGCAATATGCCACACGTCGCTGCGATCTAATATTATTATATAATTTGAGGTAGCACTAATACACGACGATATTAATAATAAATTATTCGGTCGTAACTTCATCGCGTTTTCTGCAGCACACGTATATAGTGGTACGGCACGCGGTAATGATACGCATATAACAGATATTAGAATATTATATTCCATAAGACGCGTACTATTCCACGATGTGCTTATACCGAGATACCATAAAAAATCGGTTATAGTGCCTTCCGCTGGAATACGTATATAGCATAGTGGTAATGATAATATTAATAATAAATAATAATAGTAATAATAAGCTAATCAAGACGTATTAATTCGAAACGGTCACGTAACATTATAATGATAATATTATAACGTCTCGTCTGCGGGAGCATATACGTATTATATAATATCGTGTCTACTCAGAAAAGACGAAGTGGAGAAACCACTATACCTATCGGCTCGTTCTGCAGACGTAAGTATTGAGCTTAGAAAAAAAAATATAAAATATGCTCATAATACAGAGAAGTTCACCTTTACACGGCGGCAAAGGCAAATAATTTCAAAATTAGATTTTTAACAATTTTATTTTTAAACAAATATTGAAGTATTGTTATTGATTTCTAGTATAAATAAATTATTAATGTATCATTAAAAGATAAAATATAACTTAATTAAACTTTAAATCTATTTAAAATTTAAACATTTGTTTTTTTTCGTTAATATTACCCAGTTATATTATACTTTCTGAGACGTATGTATTATATTATTTCTTACACTTATATTTATTTATTTATTATTTACGTAACAATTTTCTAATCAAATTGATTATTTTCTCTAATATCAAGCACATACGTGGTAAATATTATATTAACCATAATATATATATTTTATTTTTCAAATAGGCTAAATCATTTAATTTTGATTATAAACATAAATTATGTTTATATAATTATATTTTACATTTTCATATTAAAATCTGGTAAAATTAAATTAAACCTTTTAAGTATAGAAACTAATAATTTTAAAACAGAGTTTAAAAAAAAAATACAGCATATAAAATTTAAATTTTATTGTTCTTGTTGATGTACTTAATTCATGGTTTTCCAAAAAATTGAGCATGTATGAATAATATATTTATTTTATATACTTGAATTCCGTTGAACTGATGTAAATATTATATTGTGTTGAACGCTTGACATTTTTACATCATAAAAATAATACCTATCCTAATAAATCCTATGGCATTTAAGTTATAATATAGAAGTAAAAATGTAAAGCGATTTTATATAGAGATGGTTTTATCGACTATTTTTTTTTTTTTAGATAAGTTGACGTTTTTGATGGAAGTCGAAACATATCAAACAGTTAAAATAGTTCAGAGTGAATAATCAATTTCAAAATGTTCAAGACAATTTATTATAACATCAGTTTAATTTTTATTTGTATTTTATGAAGTACACTTAAACCGTTAAGTTATTTTCTTAATATACTCTTGTATTTTAAAATTTGACAAAGTACAAAAGTTTGAATATATTTAAAATATGATTAAAATTTGAGTTTGAATTGTTTGAGAAAACAAATTAGTTATAATTCATGTCAATGAAAATTTAAGTTCGATCTATCCCTACTTTTATATTTATTATTTTCTACTCCTGGCATTGGTATAATATGCTTGATATACACCATCAACATTACTTTCTTTTGGTCTGATTGTTGAATCCACAATATTACTTTCATATTTTATAAGATTTTTAAGTTTCTATAGTTTTTCTTATATTCACACTTCAACCAAAGGCGGTATCCATCGAGTCAAAACCCGCGAATTCGTCAGAACAAGTTCAGTAAGACGGCGCCTTGGATATGCAATTTAGGTACAACGTGGTAGTGGTATCCCTTTCTGAAATCTCTTTAGCTAAAAATGTTATGATTACTTACAACGAATAAATACAATTTTAGATAACTATTATTAGCAATCAATAACAAAAAATATTAACGAAATTCTGTTTTGTTAACAAAATTAATAAAATAGATGAGGATCAAAAAAAATTATTACAGTAATTATCTTTCAATATGTTTATAACAAAATTATTAAGTAATAAAAAAAATGATAATATTTTTACTTTATATATTAGTACTGTCTATTTAAAATTTTATGCCACCGAATATAAAATAGTAATTCTACGGAAAATTATTGTTCTACACTGGGGGCCGAATAAAAATCAGTCGTGCAATTGTATTATATATGCAAGACGGAACTATTTCCTCTTCCTTCGGTCTACCATCATCACTAGTATGCGTGGTGTAAATAATAATATATATATATATATATATATATTATGATAAATTAATACACACAAAAACGTAAATACAGCCAAGACATATAATAATTTCGTTCCGAGTATTATAGTTCTGTTCCCTCGCACACCGATTGGAGGAGTGTCGATTTAAAATATTTAAATTGGATTCAGCCCGACCATTTCATATAATATAAAAGCGTTATTATTTTAAAAGAACTTATTTTTATATAATTATTTATTAATCTTGAAAAACCACTTATTAACTTTATGCACTTATTCGAAATACAAATAATACTGATACTAATAACAAATAGATTTTAAGTTATATTTGGAACGAGTGCAATAAACATTATTTTTTTTAGAACCCAAATGAAATTCGTTTAAAACTGTATTGACATTTTTCCATACTCTAAGATTGACAATTTAACTGATTGTCGTTAATCATATTTAAAGTTTTTAAAAATCATAATTTGAATGAATTAATTATTAAAGATAAAAGTGTGTGTGATTGGCAATTCACCGCATATGTCATAGGTAATAATGTAATAGCAACTTACGATGAATGAATCGCGCCAAATCCTGAAGAACTGCAATAAAAAACGTGTATGCTTATGACCGTTTTGCTACTGCGGACAAATTCAAGACTCGTGTTCATAATAATAATAAGATAGTTATTTTAAGTGGCGGGCGATACGATACGATGACGATTGAGATCGACAGGTGTCGACTTCAGTCCGTTCCGTTTGGTCCTGTCGAACCACTCCCGCACGATATATATATATACAATATATATAATAACGATATTATTTATAAAACCTATGTAGATCATTATAAAAGTCATTGGTAACACGCGTGAACCTTTACTATATCAGAAGTCCTAACACGCCGTATACAATAAATAATTAATACGGACGCGCCTAAATCAGTGCATTGTAATAATAATAATAATAATAATAATAATAAACGACAGCAGCGGCACAATTATACAACAAAGACCCGGAGACTTCACAGGTATTACAATAATTATATTTGTAGCATACGTATGACGTTTATACATAGTGTATATTATTATAAATCGTTGCGAGATCGCGCGCGTGGTATTGTCCAATCGGTCGATATAGGTAGGTATAGGTGCATATTATTATTATATTATAATACCTACGTACACGCGGAGTCGCTTACATATTATTATTATTATTATTATTCTACGACGATATATCAATTGGAAATGATGACTGATCAGAATCCGAACGGTAGCGGACATGTACGCGTTACATATATATAATATGTAATAATATATTGTAGTCAAATCCGGATCCGATCCACCGTATATAAATATGTCGGTACGTACACGTGTATATATTATAATTATATGCATTGTCGTCGGCGTCTAGCTACAGCAGTGCACTCACAATAAATAATAGCAGATTATGTGCATACGTATGTATATATATATACATAATATATATATAGATGGCAATATAATTATTGTTGTGCACCAGTTTTGGTAAGTCATAACGAGACGCTAACCAATATGTAAGTATATATTATATATGGTATTGTGTATATTATCGACAGTCGATATGCGCGCGCGCTTTGTGTGTATTATTATTATATATATTATGTTCGCATTTAGAGATGTTAGTGAGTATATTATTATATCTCAGTATAAAATTTTATATTTTGTATTCATTGTATTGAATTTCTATTTGTAAATTGAAATATTTCTATAGTATGATGTACACGTTGTATACCTACAATATTATTACCAGTGCCGTGGTGTTATAAAACAAAATTTAATCTTGCCTAGGTAAATTGATCATTTTGTATATAAAAAATCAATGGGTATACTTTCTTCACTCAAGACTTCTGCAGACATGAATTAAACGCTAATTCTAGAATAATTATTTATATATAATATAATAATTAACAAGAAAATTAATACATTTTTCATTCTCATAAAACGTGTTTAAAATATAAGTTCTGTATGAAATGGGTCGATAATGAATAAATTGGAAAGTCAGTCGTATAGTGAATAATATTATGCATATAGTATTTGCTAAAAAAAATATTAATTTATTAAATTTATTCACGTCTAAGTAAATGTTTTAATAACAAATAAGTCGAACAAACTAATTGTTAATGGTATGTTAAATTATATTAATATAATATTAATAATATTAATATAATTTACTACTTTCCATTGAGTATTATAATTAATTATTCTTTTTTTACAATTAAATAACATCAGTGCAGACTACAGGCGCAATGATCTATATTCATCGTATGTTAGGTTTATTTAACGTCGGTAAAGAAGTAAGACTTTTTGTATGTACAGGTTTAAATCATTTATAGTTGTGATTAGTATTATGATTTATGACACAATACGAATACAATAGAATATATAAGTTATCAAAGTGATTACAATGAGGAAAAATCATTTCATGGATATTATGTTGTTCGCGTTTCTGTTTATCGCAAAATTAAATACACAAAACATTTAAATATAACTTTTAAACTTGACATTAAATTTTGAATTTAATAATGCATTTATAAGATTATTCTCCTATTCTCGTAGCATTTTTTGTGAAGTAGGTACTATAAAATTACACTGCACTTATCTAAACCTTAAATACTTATAAGTTATAATTTATTAGACACTTAATTATTCATCTGAAATTATAAATTTTCGTGTATAGAAATACTTTAAAAACATATTCCTGTTTCGGAATACGAAATAAAAAGATGTATTACAAAAAGTAAAAACTCAAAAAATGATAACCATAAAAATAATAATCAATATAATTTATTCAAAAATGTTCTGTTGTAATGGTTTTGAATTAAATAGAAAAAAATGCCAATAAACGAGGGCCTAGTGATAAATCGATCAGCCAGAAGGTATAAAGGTCAGGTATTATAAATATTACGGAATGTGTGAGACAAATAGTTGTGGATCGTGTTTATGGGTTGTATTTTTAATTTCAATTGACAAACACCGATAATCGTACCTGGTTTATGAATATATTACATATTTTTTAATCTTTTTAAGTTGTAAACAATTGTATTTTATCGATACACCGCCAAAGTGTAAGATAATATACAAAATTATACAGGTATAATCGTACGCGTTACGCGACATTATTACCATATATTGGTACCTGCAGTTTGTACGTTTCGCTGTAGGTAGGTACATTACCAACACTATATATTATATTATACGATATTAATTTATATGCACGAGGTTATCGCGGTGTATACATATAAATTTATTATTTTTATTATATACCTATACGCTCTTCTTATTGTATAAAAATATAATATTATGTGTTATTATACGCGTTTATTATTATATTTTCAATAAGATCACACGTCCGGACGTAGGAAGACTCGCGTATTAAATTATACGCCGCACACACTACCTATATTATCGCGGGCGCGTTAGCAATTTATATCACACACACACACACACACACACATAACACCATATAGCTATATAAACTGGAATTTTAATTCGTCGTCGTATATAACAGTCGTCCTACGTGTGTGTTGCAGCTATACAGCGGCGGCGGCGGCGTAATTGTACGCAATATTATTGCTCTTCGGCTTATTATCATTATTAAATTTTATATACGTTTGTATATTATGACGTGTCGGTCAATCGTTGTGTCATGACTGGAAGAGGGTATATTATATTGTATACAAAAGGTGGCGGCTGCTGCGGCGGGTGAAAGGATGACGACGACGATGATAAAAATAATAATAATAAAAAAACATTGTTTGTGTAAAAGGCGCTCGTTGGGATGAATCAGATTATGTATATATATATTATATTATATAGGTATGTATAATATCATTTGTATAAGCATAATATATTAAGTACGTATTATAATATCGCGTTTGTGTTTACGGCGGTGGCGCGCGTGAAAAAATATCATATTTCGTGTGGTCATTGAAGTCTAACACGCTAATGCACTTTAATTTTATGACCGGGTTTTTATGCCCATTTGGTCTAGATAACACACACACAAACACTCGCATATATACAGAATGGAACCGGATTGGTTTATGTATATAATATTATTATTCACTATCTCTATAATATATTTCTATATCTCTCTTTCTCTCTCTCACGCACACACAAATTCATTGCCTTAATAGTTACTATATATATAATACATTTAAAGATTTAAAAATTCGAAGATCTTCGTCCATCCGGAAACGATACTACCAAGATTGCCGAATATTATAATAACGCCACTTGCATAGTATTTAGATATAATATTATAGGTAATTATATTGTGTAAGCAGATACACTTATTTAATTTTCGACTTCAAAAGTTTGTTAATGTCCGATTCTTTTCTTCGACTTTATATGATCCGAAAAAATCATTTATTTCATTTCGTACCAAAAAGCTCATCTTATTATTATATAAATTCTACATTTTTGTTAGTCTTCAATGATAATGTCCCGTGGCTGTAGCTTATTTAATCCGTTTGAAGTTGTATTCTATTTATACATTTTAAAAAAGGCCTTTACGCACTCGCTTTTAATGTTCGTTGTAAGTATTGAATGTCATAATTTTTATCTAAGTAGGCTAGATTAATTTAAGGTATATCTAATACCTACCTAGGTATAAAGTATAACGGTTGTAAAACAGTAACTCTTGTTGGATTATAAAAAGATTATTTTTTATTTTTTTTATTATATTATTACAGTGAATTATATTTTTATAATTTACAGCAATCCATATATAGTCTCGGATAGTCATGGATTATTTAATAGGCTATGCATTTTATCAAAACTCGATGGAAACACAAGAAATATCAAAAGTTATCTTATTTTTCCGATTGATACACTCTAATATAGATATCATCATTTTAATGTGTATTACCATCACGACAAATTTACCGGGTGAAATATTGTGTACGAAAATAAATTCAGAAATTAATATTCGTTCAACTTAACGATTTTATATTGACAACTCATTAATGGACAACACGTAGAGATGCGTGTCAAGAGAGAAATAATACAATATAGTTGGTAATAAAGAATAAACAAAAATTGGTAAGGGTACTGCCTACCAAATGAACAGTGACAGAGACCATTTTGCCGGCGTACGCACATTAAGAGTTGCGTGTAGGTATTCAGACGATGCGAAATGTGGGAATCGTCGAGAAAAAATTTCGAAAAAATATAAAATCTTCGGCTTACGAGTACGTTATATTACGTATATATATATATTATACATAATATTATGGTACTCTGTTGTAGCTGCGGCGGCGGTCGACGACGACGACGACACGTAAACGCTACACTGTCGTCGTAGCAGTAAAATAAAAAGTACAGAAAATATAAAGAACGGGAACAATGAAATAATAAAACGTTCGAGTTCCCACAGGTCGCGGACCGCGCGCGCATGCCTCTTCTTATACAGTATAATGTGCGCCTCTCCGATTTCCAATCCTCCTTCACCCCCAACCCACCCGCCGACCCACCGATCTCGATCCTCCCCACCCCCGATCGTCTGCCCGCCCGCCCACTCGATCGCCGGAGATCGGTCGGTCGCTCCATCTCGGCCGTATACGATAATTTATTGACAGTATAAATCATCACCGCCGGTCGGCCCGCAGCTTACACGCTAAGCATTTATTATATACACAGCTTACAGTTGTACATATTATATACATGTATATATATGTGATAGTATATACCTACGTACAATATAATATATACGAATGCGATCGTTTTCCCCGTAAGTACATCATATACGGGCGCGCAATCGACGACACCGATTTCCGATTTCCCCTGTTCGACCGCCCAATTGACAATCACTATTATATTATACAGAGTGATTCAGCTAGCATATTCACCCTTATTTTTTCATTTAAAAAGGATTTAATCATTTTCTGATTTTTGAAATTTTTAAACATATTTGAAAAATTAATTTTTTTACTCAGTACAATAGCAAATAGGCTCGTTGTAATGAGTTTATGCATATTTGGAAGATTATCGGGCAGTGGTAGTTTAAAACTTAGAATTATTCAACTTAATATTCTTGTAAAACTATTTGCCTGTCATTCTTAGCATGATTATTTTAATAACTAAAACATTATATTCGTTTGAATCTCGAATTAAATAAACCAACAATTTTAAACGAATTATCCGTTGAATGATTTAGAGTAAAAAAATGAGGATTCTGATTTGAATAGCAGATGCTTGTATCGACACGACTTGGACAATCCTTAAACATTCCAAAAAATCTCAAGAATTTTAAAATATAGTGTTTATGTATATTATTTAAAGACTCCAAATTTGAATTCAAAACTCATTATTAAATGAAAAAAAAACGGGATAAGCATTTTTTTTTTTTTTTTAATCGCCATATTATTATATTATTATAATAAGCAATAAGCGTATACGTCGATTATCGCGATAGTGCGTAACATCGCTTTAAGTCACTGCAGCTGTTCGGCGCGATGGAAATCATACGCACGGCACGTCCGTCTCTATAATATGCACGTATCTACGACGCGCGGACCTCGTGCAGTTACTTATTTTTTTATTATTAAACGATCTTCGCGTTTCGATAAATATTGTCTACTCGACCGGCTCTCCAGCGCCGTCCGGCGACTCCCAGCACGAGATCGAATTACCCAGCATATTGTGTATACGTATCATATTATATAATATGGCTCGCACCCGACTTAACCGATATCGCAGCTATGCAATATATATAGTAACATACCCACGCACGTTGCATCTCATGTAGTATATAATAATATTATGTGTATCGATATACGATGATATATTATTATAACATAAACGATCGTGTCTATATATGAGTGCAATGATACGCGTATAATATTACGCACGATGATGGCGATGATATATATGTGTGTGTGTGTAGTGTCGATGATCGCGTGCGATAGATCCTGTGCGGCGCGTGCTTTATAAAATAATATATAATATTAAACAACTATCGAAAATATATATCGTCGTGAGGCTGTTGCGGACGACGAACAATAATGTCACTATACCCACGTGTATAATATACACGATGAGTGTCTGTGGCGTAAAGTTGTGAATTTGTAGACATTTTTTTAGCACGCTAAATAACATTGTTACTGAACTCAACGTTTGAATTCGATACTAAGGAATTTAATTAGAAATTTTTACCGTGCATTGTTTAGGTCTTCTTATGGTCTTATTTTAGATGATTTTTTTCTTTTTTTTTATAACTTTTTTCAATAGTTTTAATAATTTCCAGAAATTAAAACTTTTTTATGCATTTCATGAACTAATATTTAATTTTTGTCTTATAAATTTATTAACGAGATCTCTTTAAAATATTTTACATCTAATACATTTTTTAATTAAATAAATTATAAATCTTAGATATAACTTTTTAGTGTATTTTATAGTGATTTATTTTGGGAGTTTAACTAAGTTTTTGAGATTGAAGTGCATTTTTCAAAAATGTTTAAGATATTCAATACACAACCATATAATAATATAAGAGATAAAATTGACTTGAATTTGCTAATTTTAACGAGGATTTAAGATCATCGTTCATCACAAAACATTCGAATACTATTAAACAAAAAAAAAAAAAATACAATTTTTACAATTATTTGTATGGAGGTATATAAGCTAAAACTGATGGTTTATTTGACAAATAAACTTCACATTTTTATCTGTATAAAAGTTACAATTTAATAATACATATTAACAATATTATACTTTTTCACTGAATTAGTAATCCTTACAAAACCGAATGAATTAATAAAAACGGTTTAATTCCACCTAAATAATAATGTCTACGAATATTAATGAAGACGAGACGATAGTGGTTTTTTCAAACGGTGAATAAAAAAGTATTACATAACGCGATACTATGTTATTATAGTTATCTACGTAATCTCCGTGGGTCGTGATTCGTCTTTAAGCGTATTAACTGTAAAGAGACATGAATAGTGTGAAAATAGAAACTCGTTTAAGTCGCGTTTCCGTACGACTATTAGGTGCAACTAAATGATTAGGATGTGCGTCCTACACTTGTTATGTACACTACAACGCCCGTATAGTAACACAATATTATATTTCTGCAAAATTGTTGAATATGTTTCGAAACGATAAAGCTTGTAGGTACGGACTACGAATTGATAGCCGTTTTATTTTATAGTACAGTCATATTATGTGCGTTAAATGAATTCGAATGCATATAGATGATGACACCAATTAATAGTTTCGATAAATCTCGAAGATTACTCGCACACTGATATTGAAATTTAATATGATGCGTGAATATATATTATATATATATATATATTCAACAATGTTTCATTCGCACACAGCTGCATTAATTCAAATAATTGTATATCATTAAACTTTTTGATTAACATATTCATCGTATATTAGAACGGTATAATACAGTATTTAACATATAAATGTTTTTGAGATCAGTACAATTTTTTTTCAGGCCAATTTTTCACGTAACGTTATTTACCATTGATTATAATGACTATATTACCAAATATTTTTCCTTTGCAAGGAAAATTATTACTCGGTTATAACAATGCCCAAAAACATTATTTTATATTTATGATTCCTCAACTTTCTTTGCAGATGCAGAGGAAAAATGTCGACTATTATGCTACATTTTTATTTTTTTATATATAATACACTAGGTACTAAGTTCTAGGATAATTAATTTATATAGAGTTATATTCTTACATTAGGTATATTATAGACAGGGGGTTGAAGTAAAATGGTACATTTATTTTTTGATAATATTATTTTGTAAATAAATATGACTTATGTTTGCCATTTTTTGGAACTGATTCAAAATCTGAATTTAGTTTTAAAGCGATCCGTTATTATTTTATATGTATAGTAAATTGTGTACCTATTTATGTATAATACTATTATTATATTATATAATTTTACATTTATTTTTGTATAGGTACATTAATGTTTGTCAATACCTATTATTACAAATAAAAAACAAACATCCTGTATTTTTTACTACCGTGGTATAATTTTTTAATATCCGGGCTAACCGGCCTAACCTAACTTATGTTGTAAGTGATCAATTAGTATGTAAATAAATATATCCCACCACATTCATAGCACGGGGTATATGAGATTATAAAGTTGTTGGTTGTTTACTTTATCATGTTTTATATAGTTCAGAATTTACTATTCAAAGCTTTGCTATTTATGTATTGTTATTTTATAGATCACTGATTATAATAATATATAATCAGTTATAATATGATTTATTTAAGTGACTATCTATTATACCTATATAAATATAATCCATATAATACGGTTTGCTTAATAAAATACTATACATTTACTACCTATTGTATAATTGACAAAATAATAAATATTACTCGGTGCTTAATCAATTCTGTTCTAATAAATAGTTAAAACATTTTTTCTCATGAATATTATTATGTAACTTACAATGATAGTTGATAATATTAATAGTTTTTTATTAGTATAACAAAACTAATTAGTTATTAGTTATTACATAATATACTCGTAGCTATAGAGTTAAACATACATTTGCCAGTTTTTTTCTGTTACTATATAGTTTGTCGAATAAAATCATATTTTATCATTTAAAGGATAATATTGAATATAAATGTACTGTTTATTATCATATTATACATATTAATATTAATAATATTATACTGTCGCGCGTTTGAATCGGCGCGTACCATATTATTATGATTATGACTGTTAGTTATTACGTTTATACATTGTTAAGTGTTTATTTGAAAGTACCTACACGGCACACATTAAAAAGCCGATTTCGCATATAAACGATGGATAACATAAAGTGTCTAACATGCATAAATATATATATATATATAAATACATACGCGTGCATTTTTCTTTTATTCAATTTAAATATTTTACCGCTGCAATCTTATAATAATTATGGGACATTGGCTGTTATATTATACATGTATTTATACACGTATACTGCGCATACGCAATGACATCTTCAGTCGTATATATATTATATATACATATAGTTGATTCAAAACTGTGTGTGTTTATGAGTTTTTGTGTATGTGTATTTATAGGCACCTAATAATATATTAACCTATTGCGGGTTGGGTCGGTTGAATAATATAATAACATCGTTTTCTGATGCGTTTTTATAACGCGCATGCCCGTCCGCCCGTCGTTCGCGCATTCAAGTCCCTCCCGATGAGAGAGCTGAAAGCATTGGATGCGACGCCGCGCGGGTAAACAACGATTTCTTGGACGTGCACCAAAATCAATATAACCCGTCGAATGTGTTCCAAGATATCACTTATTTAGTTATTTATATGATAATATAATGGAAATGGTTTACAATGTTATTCGTGTGCTGCGTTGTAGGAAAAAGAAAATTACAAACAACTATAAAGGTATAATTAATAATGATAATAAAAGTTTAATCGCGATCCGTGTAAATATATAAACACAGGTTTAAAATAATTATTCCATTTATAAAGACATTTTAATAATATCGTGACGTATAATAAATTGTAATAATATTCTACGTACCTATACGGACAAGTGGTATAATATCGATTATAATTTACCGTAACGATCTCCATCGACGCCGATGTATTATTGTAGTTACCTGTATCTGTCTAATATTATATACCTTGCTCGCGACGGTTCAATACATCAATACTTTAATCAGAATTTTTGAATAAAAAAATATTTAATAATTATTCCATCGGTCGATAGTGTTTATAGTTAAGATAAATTCTACTATTCTAATGTATTGGGCCAGCGATACGAACTAAGGGTTACTAACAAACTAACCACAGCGAATCGACTAAATTAATAAATAAATAAAATTAAAGAAATAATACAATAAATCCTATCGCTACTACTAATAGAAGAAATCTAGCGTGACGATTTAATACAATGTGTTAATACCACGAATATCGGCATAAATATATTATAATTTAAGATTCATCTATTATTATTTGATTGAGAATAATTGATCTAAAAGCTTGTAATTATCGAAGAAGATCGACTGGGTAGAAAACTAAAAGTACAGTGTGATTCTTTTATCATTGAACTGTCATTATTTCATCAAGTATTAATTTGTTTTTTTTTCCCAAAATTTTTTGTTTTTTGCATTTCCCTGTATTAAATTTTTATTTTTTTTTCATCGTTTTATTTATTAGTGAAATCACTCTGAAAATGGCAACCTACGTGTATTAAAAATGTACTAAATTAATAGGGCTTTTTATGGATTTTAACGTTCGAATTATTTTTCGTTAATTTGTTAGCGAGATACAGCTTTTAAAAGTTGAATAGTTTTTTGATTT
Organism: Rhopalosiphum padi; assembly: GCF_020882245.1. Lineage (NCBI taxonomy): Eukaryota > Metazoa > Arthropoda > Insecta > Hemiptera > Aphididae > Rhopalosiphum > Rhopalosiphum padi. The sequence goes on from NC_083597.1 coordinate 35,805,515, forward strand.
TTATAATACTTCATATTTCTGAAGACCAATAGTCACATACGTAATAAATAATAATAACAAGTACATGTTATTATCTCGATACAGTGATGAGATTATACCTGTAGTTATTACGTCCAACTTATTATACCATATTTTCATATCTAATTTAGATAATAACCTGGGGTATGCTAGTAGTTTTGTTAAGCCATTTAATCTTTGTAAATAATAACTGTGTTATAATCAACACCACACAGCTGTAATAGCTTGTGGATGAAGACCTAAAAAACCTCAAACCACCCAAATGTTGAATAGCTATAGCTTGCTAACAGTTAAATGAAAAATAATAATTTTAAATTCAAAAAAAAAAAAATAGTCCTATTATTTTATGAAATTTTAATTTAACTATAGGTTGTCATTTTAAAATTAAAATTTGATAGTGGTTTAACTATTAAATATAAGAGTAAAAAATAAAAATATTACATAGTTCTAGAAAAGCATGAAACTAAAAATGTTGAAAAAAAGTAATTGAAAAAAGTCAATATCTTTCGAAATAATGATAATTCAATGATAAAATAATCACTCTGTATAGGAATTTAACATAGTCAAATACGCTCATTATACAAACGTATTTACAGGCGGCCGTACCTATCATAGAAGCAAAGAATAGTAAGATTAAAATTTAATTTTTATAAATTGTTATTTTCCTTTATAACATTTTTTAAAGATACCTACATATTAAACGCATATTTTTTTTATGAGTTTGTTTTAAGTTAAAACTTTTAACGTCAACAATACATAGTGCCAATAAACTTGAGTATATTATATTCTCGAATTCGATGAATTTAAGTATATTTATAAAATTTAGATTACACATATAATCGTTATAAACTCAAACCACTGTAGTTATAACCATATTAGAGCGCGTTTTAGCCCACCATTATGGCACAAAATCAAATGCTCGAACCATAGATTATAAATTATAATTATATTTTTATATTAGGTATAGGTATGCGATTGTTGACACAGCCAAGAAATGCAAAACTCATCAGAAGCATAAAATATAATAATTTAGTATCAAATTATAAATAACAGTTTTGCGGCGGCGGTGGCATGATAGGATGTACTGAAAATCGGGGAGATGTGTCGACACACACGGTAAGCCGGTAACGATGGAGGTCTACACCAAGATAAGTACCTACCCATCATATATATTACAATAATAATTGGTACGGTCACGGCTGTGAGATTTAAATATTGTAATATTGTATTATTTTTTATCGCCGCAAAGTGAGTACAACCAGATAGCAAAAAAAAACCGTATTCCTCTGATGGTTTTGTTGTTTTGAAAAACCATTTATGAATATGAATTATGCTTAATATAGGTAAAGAATGTATATTATTATTATCATAATGACTCCACCGCCGCGACGTATTATATTAAGTGTATTATTGCACTGTCACGCGCCGCGACGTCCAACCGGAGTAGTATGATTTATAAGCTATGTGACACATATTTCATTTCATAAACTATACAGGGTGATTAATATTTTGCCTTGAATCTATCAATATCTGGTGAAATATATAGGAGATTCGCGTAGATTATATTTATTTTTAACGTTTATAATATTCAGTAGGTATTTATATTAATAATTATAAAATATCTTGCAATTTCCGACATATTGTAAATTGTAATCAGTGTCGGATTAAGAAATTTGCAGGAACATTCTAAACACTCATTTTGTAAGCACTCAATCTTGTCATGACCCCCCCCCCCCCTAAAACACATAGATCACGAAATGGTTTATATCATAAATTTTGTTTACGGTAACACAATTATTTTTTATATTTCATTGAGAAAGAACAAATTAACTTTTTTTTTTTTTTTGGTACCCCGCAAATAGTGGTACTTGTAAGCCCGGGCCTTAATAAAACCCAATGATTATTCTGACACCGATTCTACAGTGGTCAAGTTCACGATAAAATAATCACCCTATAACAAGTCGGATATGCTGCAAGACGTGTATATTATATATATTATATAGTATAATAATAATCAGAATAATATAGTATAGAGATGTGCGAACGTATACGTTTATGTCATTTTCATATTTTCCATTTCTCTGTCGACCCGTCTCTCAGGACTTAGCGCCCAATAAATCCACGGACGCGACTCATTGCGACGATCGCAGTGCCGAGATAAGTTATGAATAATCACCCATGCGCCGAGATGTACACACTTTATATACGTCATACACGTATACCTATACAGCGATAGTGGTTTATACCACCACACTGTTAGTATATTATAATATTATTGTCACGAGTGTATTCAAAATAACACAAATCTGGTACGAATAGAATTACAATAAAATTTGTTGTGATAACACATTTAATATATTTGAAACATTAGAAAACCATATTGGTTATAAAAATGATAATATGTTTACGACTTTATTATAAAATGATTCGAAAAAGTTGAATTCAAAATTATATAATTTAGCGACAAACTGTTAAAGTGAATGCATTTATAAAACCACAATTATTCATGTAATTAATACACATAGATATAACATAATATTATCCTACCCTTTAAGTGATTACAAAATAATATTTAAATCAGACTTATCACTTATATTATTGTATTGGTTACACAAAATTCAGTGGATTGATTAGTTATAAATTAATAATCATTAAAATGTAACTATTTCGTGGTTTACCGTGTTTTATATAATATATATATATATTTACCCGAAGTTCAGAACGCGCTACCACAGTGACAGAAATATCTTTATTTTTCATTTGAAACGTAACCGGAACTATATCCCCGAATTCCTGTCGCAGATCACGTAATTTATAGATTTGCAATAATTATGACGTATACACGCAGTCGCGGTATCGAAACTTTGGAACAGACTCGCGGGTTTAACTCGTTTAATATATTCTATTTCTATCACACGTATGAGGTTTTCCGTCATAAATAATTTGTATCGATCGCCATTAACGCCGACTTTACTATCGCACACTGCACATGCACACAAGCGAGTTGCACGTGTACGACAATACTTGACATCTTGATCGAATAACTGCATCTAATGTGTACATGCGTACGTATTCCGATCGCAAATTACACGCACGTACCTATATATTATACGCAGGTATTATACACGAGCCTGTAAATCCGATCAATGAATCAATAACACGCAATCGACGCGAGCACAGCGATCGGTACTACTGCCAGTTGTTGGATTTATCTATTTCAGTGTATCAATAATGAACGATTTGTCATGTATTTTGGAATGAATTTAATGTACACATAATATATTATTAAAAACGTTATAATATAATTTGATATCCGCCGGTACTGACGAACTGTCGACTGACCAACTGACCATCGACTTCAACTCAGCCGCGTGATTTTAATATTATCTCTAGAGGTACACAATAACAAAATATAATATTATATTGAAGTCTTCGGTGGCGGAGGTGCAGGAGGTGATAGTCGATAATCGTGCACGCGCATCGTAATCGAGTCTCGGGAGAGCGATTATATATTTTTCGGACGACAAAGCGAGAAATGACTGTAATTCATAAACGTTTTAATAAAATTTAAAACTTTGGTTCTGCTATATTTATGTTTTTCCACGATGGTATATCGACACCTGACAATTTAAGCAAATTTGATAGGTACAGTATAGTATATATTATATAGAGTATTATTATTTTTGATTCAGTGACAAACATTCTGACTTCGGCGGGTCAAAGGTTTTCCGAAAGTGACGTTTAAAATGAATACAATTTACGAAATCGTAAATTCGTATACATAATATATTAGATGTATATAGTGCGTGCGATACCTACTACAACTAAGAGGGAATTTAACGAGTAGTCTATTGTATATCAAACCATACCTGGCATTAAAATACAGTGCATGTTTTGTGTTACTTTTATTCGACAATTACGGACTTGAAATGTCGAATGTATATAAACTTGGTTTTGCATAGATTTTATATATTATTATATAACTAAAGTTAAGTTTTTATCATACTACTTCTGACTTACGAGTATTGCACGACATACGACTTACGAGTATTTCCACAGTACATTTGTATAAAACATGTTTATTAAACGTATATAATATAGCATCGTATACGAAGAAAAACTTCGGAAAAGTACATTTTTTGGCTTGTAAACAGCCGTTGCCCACAGCTGCAGGGTTAACGCTGTTATATACGAGTATAATAATCGTGCACGTTGGTTATTTATGATTGTGACCACTATAACGCGTTTCTACTGATCCGAAACTAATGGAACAGATATGTCAAAACATGACGATTAAAAATAATATATAATGTATTATCGTCGAATGCGATCGCTGCAGCAGTGCAGCAACACGAGACACCACGATATTATAATAATATATTAGATGGCCACAACGGTTTGGATATAATTGGCGTGTAAAAAATACGATTTTCATTCGCATAACAGACGTGCCGATCGATCATCTCGATATCTGACTATCGGATGTTCGACTATATATTATAATATAATACGAATAGGTACGACTACCGAATGTTTTCCGGTGGGTACTCGCTCTTAACGATATTATAAAATATTCAAAATATTTAAATGATATATATTCGTGTGGGTTCCAAGACTCGCGTTATTATCTTATCGTCTGTATCATTTTTGTTTTATAAGTTTATACGATTGCGCACATAATGTATAATATGATAAATATTATTTTTTTTTTACATTTTCGATATCGATTTCCTGGTATACCGAAACTATGCGAGTGAAGATTATCCTGTATTCGTGTATTCGTTTCCTAGAATAATATGATGTGCACAATAATATCGTATCATGTTAATGTCTATTACGAATTACGATATATCATTGTAATATTATTAACGATGCTGATGTCATGTATGTTGTTGATAATCAAACGGCAAAAATCGTTTTGACTGCTACTGATTCTTAATAATAATAAAACTATTTACACTGTGTGTGTGTGTGTGTGTGTGTGTGTGTGTGTGTGTGTGTGTGTAGGTATCATAACTTCACAAATATTGTACTATTTTTATTTCAATCAAATCGTTAAAATTAATTAGTTCTTTTTTAATTTAAACATATTCAGTACTAACCAATAACCTACTTACTTAACCTAATCTAAAGTATCGAAATTATGCAAGGACAATATTTATAACTCTTAACTATTCCTCAACAATTTCGTCGATTCATCCAACACATATAACCAAGTTAGCAGAAGACGGATGGACAAATATAATTTTTTCTCCTTGGTCTATTATTATGAAAATGCACTTTTCCACAGAATATGACGTGATGCGCAACGATTCAGCAAGTTGCTACTCGGTGAAATCGATCATTTAACCGGACGACACGTCGGTTGTTTGCGTCAAAAATTCACGTACATATTACGATTTTTTTCTTTTATAAATCTGTTGTATATTGATTATTCTTTAATTTTCGTCATATTATATATAGTAATGTGCACTCTGGAGACTGAACTAGATCACACGTGTCATATAATAATATAATAAGCGTCGTAACACCGTGACGGTTGTTGCGGGACGTTTTGAAATTATATATTCTAAACGACGTCGTACCTGTACGTCAACAACGGGAGAATTTATACGTATTACATCTCAATAACAATATTATTATGATATATAAATAGTGTCGCCGTTGTCGAGACTTTTACATGCATATTATAATATTATGTTATTGGAGCGAAGCCGGTACGCGGCGCGAGGAAATTTATGCTCGCGACTCTCGGCGGACACAGTTGTGCAGAGGTTCTCACACGGATCGATGATAAACGATCGGTCGGCGGCGGCCCGTGGCGTAGGTATATTATGTACCTATCTATCGTGTGCACATGTACGAGGGGCTCTGCAGATCTATTTATCGGACGCCGAACGCGAGCGCCCGCGCGATAAATAACATCGGTTTTATTGGTCGGAGATGGGTTTTTATAGATCATCTCGCCGCCGCCGCCGGTGCGGAAGGTGAATTTAAGGGCGATACGGCCGGCGATCTCAGATCAATGGACCACGAGGCCGTCTCGTAACAACGCTTGTGGACCCGACCACGATATTATGTGATATATTATTTATATATATGTACACCACATATTTATCGTAATATTTTATACGTTTTCCGTTTGATCGTGTGCGTCGGTCAGATTTACCTATGTAAAACGCAAGACTCGTACACGCAACATTGTACAAGAGGCGCTTCACCTGCGAGCACGATAAGCCCATTTCTTTCTTCTACGGTTACGCGTTCTCAAATTTTAATTTTTCAAAATTTTTATACCCACAAATAAAAATAAGTACCTATGACCTTCTCTAGGACTATGTTTTCGAGTTATCGATGTCTTCGTCCTTTTTATGACGGTCGTTTAGATATTATTTCCTGATGCCACCGACGCTGTAGTCGTGCCGGTTCGAAACCAATAAAAGACATCTGTACCGATAGCAGCATCTATGTACTCAACGGTTTCAAATTGTTGACGACGTTTTAATAGTTTTGCGTCGGCAACGGCCAGCTGATGAAGCAGAGCCGCGTTTTTCGTCAAAAACAAATATTACGTGAGCAGCATTATATCCTTATATATATGCATTTATATTATAGATATACGTTACCCTTAGACATAAGTATCGTGTATTTAACAATTCGATTTTCGCGAGTTCTTGCGTTTTACCGCCTTTGATGTGTACATATTATATTGGTGTACGGAACCATCACAGCCGTCGATTTTTAACGCCCGTCGACGAGCAAACAATCGGCGAAAACGTAAAAAAATCAGCTGCCACGAGAAGAGTGCCAAAAGTATGTATAAGTATCATGATGTATAAGTATATTCACGTATCGTATATCATATTTACTCATAACACGAGTACCTACTCGCACATATTTATCGTTTACCACTTAGCGATCCGGCGCGGCGGCGGTACGTGCCAGTCTTTGACGTATTATTTATATGTTATGCGGTAAACATTGTCGCCTGCACAACCTCACGAAAAAATTGAGTGTCTGTCCCTTATAAAATGAAAAAATAACTCAATCGGTTTGGGGTGTTGGCTTGACGGATTGACCGAACCGGACTCGGCGCGTTATACGCGTACACGTGGCACCAGGAAAAACTCGAAAAATGCGATTAGAAGAAAACTAATAATTTTGTGTTGTTTAGTTTGACATGAAGATTGCAGAGTATTACAAAATATTAACGAAATGCCTTGCTGTCGACATAGATATTGCGGATATTAGATTTACGTTATTTAATTTTCAAAATGTAAACAGTATTATTACTTTTACGGTCTATACCATATTATACAAAACGCAAACTTACAAATAAAATGTATATTTATCGGAAATAAATAACACTATTATAACATTACTATTATCTATTATTATAGAACTACACCTCTTTTACTGCAGAGTATCGAACTTCTTTTATTTATTCCTGTTTAGCCGACAGCAGAGAACACAGGGTGCAAAAAGTTGTAATATTTATGTTTTGTAAACGTTTGAAAGAAACTTCAAACGTTAAAAATCATTGTATAAATTACGATCCTCGAGGATCTGTGTGGATGTTATTATAATACTCCACTGCTGCCATCGTTTATTGATGTGTACAAAATGAGCTATTATAGCTTAATTCATACATACATAACAACGGGATGATTTCAGGTTATATTTGCTGTATCATCTTACTAAATGCACACAGATAAAGTATAGTCAGCCGGTCTAGAGTCTCGTTCATCCGTCTTGTTCACGGCCCGGAGTCGCTTGCACTCACCAGTCTGTGTTCGCGTTCCACTGGATCCTGTTTGTCCGAGCTGGAGGGCTCGGTCGATAGGGACGGCTACCCATAAATTGACACTTTCTTACAGAGTAACGAATTATAATGACTAAGTATATATTTAAAATTAGCACTTTTACAAGTATAATTACTTATTAGTTAATGCTAAATATTCAAAAGACAATGCGTTTGAAAATATTAGATTTGAATAAAAAATAATTGTTTGCTGTCATTACTTATGTTATGCATTTTTTTACTTATATACGTATATTATAGTTCTGAAAAAAAAAATGACAACCTTTCTACAATACATGTAGGTATAATGTATATTCTGACTGTTAAAAACATAAACAAGTGTATTTTTATCTATCTAATTTATATAGTTCGTAGACATATACGGCCGTTAGGAATAGGTCACCATTCTCTGTAAGTTCAAATTTTAATATGACGCGTTTCCCGAGTTAGTTTAAACGCCATATGAGTGGTAAATTATATCAATAAAGTTTCGTGAAGTGGAAAAGCTGCGTTTGTGAACTTCAAAACCATCGAGTCGATATCTATACTTATCTGGTTAACTGGTGACTAAATTTGCTACGTAATTGGCATGTTTCTGGCCAATTGAAGTTTTAAAATGTTCAGGTTGACAGGACTCATCCGAACGCTCAGAAACCTATTGAAAAAAAAAACACGATTTCGCCATCCCACCCGCCGTCGGAGTGGCTGGCACGTAACCGATGAGACTCGAGCATTCGCACTCGCCAACGTCGTTGCCAAATCGGTGTCTCGTTTGGACGTCATATAGCGTTTATTTATTTCTTCGAAGTCCGAAACGCTGTGCACTCCTCTGCACGGACGACCATAAGTATAATGTACATAATAATAATAATATATGTATACGCATGCATCACGTTCAATTAGCTGGAATTTAAATAACGTCCACGACTCGCGCGGCTACCTGTACAGCTGCGGCGACAGTAGGTACGGGTTAGGTATCCACCTGTATAACCTACCTATACCTACCTACCTACCTACCTACCTACCGAAACGGGACATATATTTTATCCCGCTGCTGTGCGCGGCGGCGGTTCGCGCCGAGATCGATATCGGGCTCGGCGATAATTGTAGGATTTATGGTACACGCCGTATCAGATAAGCGAATCGCGGCCGATGCGGCAGCGCAGTGTTCCTCATTAAAACTATTTTGGACTCGCGTATTTATATTATATTATGTCCAGTAGCGCGACGCACGTTACTATATGTTATACTATGGGCAATCGAAGACGCGTCACCGCAGCTATACAGTATACCTACACTGTCGCCAGCGGATACTTTCTAACGGATATTTATTTTTTTCACCGCGTACGAACAGTTTTACGAGATTATTGTTTTGCAGCGTTTTCCGTATAATAAATTAAAATTCTGCCGTCATCCGTCTCGGACGGCCCGGAGTGCTTTGACCGCAGTATATACAGTGTAACGTACCTATATGCGTGTATGTTATATACCCAGGTATATGTAAGTGCGCGCGCAAAAAAATCGCGTGTGCGTGGAGAACGAGGCGCGTGTGGTTATCGACGCGCGGGGATATAATTAGGATTGATTTATCGTGATATATCGAGAAAGCGAATGCATGGTTAATTCGATTTATCCTAATCGTTTGATTGTAAACGAAATGATATTTAATTATTATTAGTCCCGGACGCGGATGTTTACTTAATATTCAATTATATGATTATAAATTATAATCATACGATGAAACGTTTGACCTCGCGCGAACTGTTCATTCTTAACGCAAACGCTTAAACCAAATAATAATAATAAAAAAAAAAAAAAATTGATTTTTAGTTTTAATGCCAAATTATAATAATAATTCTTAACGCTAGTAAACTATTTGTAGTTAAACATTGTTTAACAAGTTTGCGTGGTATGTCAGCATTCAGCACTCATCAAACGGTGCGGTGAGAGTTTAGAAAATAAATCGGTAATCGCCAGACTTATATTTCCAAAACTTAATAATACAATCGAACATTGAGGTGCGGTTTAAACATGTTTTGTGAATAGTAGTTTTTGTTTGAATATTATTAGATATTATAGTATTTTTTTTTTTACTATACCATTATATTATTAAATCTATGAAACGTTTTAGATTGAAAAAATTATAATTGTACAGCTCGTAATTTGTTTCATACTACTTTCTCAATGTTTGAACTGTACAGCATTTGACTCGTTAAAACCAAGTATTTTCAAAATATATTTCTATTTTATTATATGAATATAATAAATAATATAAAATATGAATAAAATTAATAATAGATCCATTATGAATTCTATTTTATATTTTTGTCATGATATTTATAAGAACTATCATTCTTAAAGTGTATACATTTTAATAAATCAGAAACTATAATTGCTCAAATTCTTAATTAGATATTATATTTCAGAATTTTCAAAAACAAAATATTCACTAAATAGTTTGCAGTAAAAAAACAGGTACATTACCCTCTATATTGTACTGTAGTTTATATTTGCGACTATTTGGACGATTGATTTATTTTTTATCAAATTCCTAAATTGCTTATTAATAATTTTATAAAAGTTTTTTTTGTCCAATTAAGTTTTTTACCGATTTAAAAATTATTAATTATTTTTGTTTTTTTTTTGTATGTGAGATGTCATTACATATATAATATACATTATATAATATTTTGACATAATTGTCGACGGCGAAGTATTTATGGTACCTTTTTTTAAATAATTTGTCATACCACGTGCCGTACGCGTATATAAATCGAAACGATTTCAATTCGCCTAACGCGGTAAAAACTTTCACAAAACCACAAGATTTACATTTAAACACACCAGTGTGTATTATATTTACGCGTTATATTATCTCCTTGCAACACGTCGTTCGACTTTGAATCGCGCATCCTGCCACGACCATAATTAGTAGTTGTTTTTACGATGCGCTCGCGCGCACTATAATAATACCACGCGGTGTAAACGTGATTTTTACGATATTTTTCAGTTTTCTCTCTATTGTAGAAACTTTCGCTGGTGAAAAAAAAATATAATCAATCAATAATTATTGTAATACGTAATGTAGTGTTATAGTAATAAAATCACAGCATAGAATAAGACATGTTAATAACGGAGTATAATTATTCTTGAATTTAAAATAAACCAACATATTAAAATGTTTAAAGCATATACGTAGATTGCAAAAAATATGTTAAAGAAATTAGAATTCTTATTTATTTATAATATTCTCAACAAAATTAATATATCGCATACTATTTGTGTACATATTAAAATATTATATAGGTCTTAACCAGGGTTAGGATTTTATAGCATTTGCATATTTCTTATGAAATGCTTAAGAAATAGAAAAGCAAGCTAAAAATTTATTTCATGACACACAGGATTCAAATTAAAAATTTTATTTTGCATATTTTTGCGATTTTTTTGGATCTTAATGCTTTTTTTGTACTTTTTGAAATTTTTGAAATTTTTACCTGTTTTTGAATCAAAATTGGTCATATTTGATGAAATTATATTTTGGTAAATGTGATTTAAAATTGTTGTCAGTCAAATTATCGTTAACACGAAAAAAAAAAAGGTAAATAATTGGTTGAGTGTAATTTGTGCCACTAGCGGCTACATCTAAAAATCAATTTTAGTAATTTGCGTCGTCATATAATACCAGAGAAAATGGTATCATGTAATCTGCGCAATTTTATAGCTACAGAAATTTTATTTTTACATTTACCTTTAAACTTGTTAATGAGTATTTTAAATCATTCATAATTAAGTTTTTTCAATAGATAAATCTAAAAAATATGTTAAAATGTAGATTAAAGTAGAATGGAAAAATGCAAGCTCATTATAATTGCAATTATACGTTATTTGTGTATAAATAAAAAATACTTTAGTTAATAATAAAATATGTAAAAATCAGAAAAATTATAATTCATTTTTCGATATTTTTTCATGTTATTTATTTTTTATATAATGTGCTATAAACTATATAAACGCAGTAAATTTATCTTGTAAATTTTGACAAACTAAATTAAACGTGGTGTGCTTAATATCACCGACATTAATATTTAGATATGAAGCAAATTATAACTACTAAAACTATCACAAAAAAACCATATCCAATAAAAAATTGTTGATTATCTGAGCATCACTCGTTTTAAGAATATAAACTTCTTTACGGTGACAATGTCGGCGCAAATCTCATCACCCGAAAATTATTTGTCACTTTTTCCTAATATTCGATCAAAATTTATATGATTAAGCATTTTACTTTTTTTTTAAATTTACTAAAAGATTTACTAATTATCCGACTTTAAATGACTAAATCTACATTTAGTACAAAAACCAAATTGCACTAATTTCATGACACACGAGTTAATTGTTTTTAATTTAAATTTTTTATTTATTTTTAATATTTTTATTATTCCATGTGCAACTATCAGACGATAAGTTTTCAAAGGACCAATTAACATTAGTTCGAATCCTACGGTGAATATATTTTATTTAATTTGTATAAACAATACTTTGAATGCAGGAAAATGTATTTATTTATTTAAAAAAAAATGTGAACAATTAATTTTTTGTTTATTTATTTAACATGTATATTTTCCAATCGCATGAACATTATTTATCTTGAATTTGGTCATATTTAACTGATAGTCTTGAGCTCTTGGCACTTGACGATCAAAGTTGACAGTTGATTGACAAATTATCATGTTCAACGGTTGGCTGAAAAGGCCTGTTCACAATTTTAACTGAATGAATAGCGATCGACCACTAAGACCAAATAATACAAAATTATTGTATTTATAATCGTTTATTTAAACATCGTTTTAATAGCTAAAGCGCTTGTATATTTATAATATTAGTTGAAGTCGTGATTTTTTCCTCATTGTTCAATTATATTTTATATAACACGTGTACAAATTACAAAACTTTTTTATTTTATTATTTTTTATTATTATTTTTTTACCTATTTATTATAATATTGCGAGAGCAAATCACCTACTTTATTATAATATATGAGCGCTAACCACCACAGGATTCTTTATAATAATAATAATATTATTTATTCTCAGAAAAAATAATGTAAATTAAATATAAAAAAATGCAGACATAATGTAATAAGTAATGTTATAATAGTAATAGGTACGTTTATTTAAATATAAGAGGAACGAAAAAAGAAAAAAAGAATTTATAAAAATATTAAATAGCCGATGATATGATATTTATGAATTTAAGATTTAAAAATATAAATTATAAAGTGATATGAATATAATATATAATAGTGATTTTTTTTTATAAGTTATATTATATTAGCTTTTATATAGCGATAAATTGATTATAAAATATTTAGTTCTTAAAGGTACCTATTAAATAGCCAATATATTCACTGACAAATTGTGAGCAACTGATTTATTATTATTACGATATTGTTTTAAGCGAGTTGGTATGGTTACAGAATTATAATTTGATTAATTATTAATTAATTTATATTGTTGTTAGCCCAGATGACCGATATTTATTTATATAATTTTTGTTAATACAGTAACTTATTATTTGTATTTTGATTGAATCAATAAACGCAACTCTTTTTCAACAACCATTCGTTTTAAAGTTTTCAAGCATAGGTACGGTATCCGGCCAAAATAGCGAAACAATTACCGCGAATGTAAAAATCGCGAATTGATAATAGCGAAAATAAAAATAGCGAATTATAAAAAAAAGCGAAAATACATAATAGCGAAAATCAAACATATTTATTACAATAAAAAATGGATAAAAATAGTTTATAAATGAGATTAAATTACATTCATTATAATTATAATATCGTTAAGTTCTAATAATAAGTACTTATAGTAGTAATAATAATAATTTTAAATAAAATAATTATATTCAACTTAATTATAATTATATCTAGGCATTCAGTGACAAATTATATGCTATACCTTTTATGAAGTTCTTATTCTCATTAGTATTATAATTTGTAACTAATGCATGAATTCTTTTATTACAGTCCTTGTACTTTTTTTTTTTTCTGTGGTTGTTCTCCAGCATTATACTGCTCTCGTTTTAATTCTTCTATGTTTTGAACTTTCTTAATTCCATCCATGAATTTCCATATATTAGGGTGGCTTGCTCCTAAAGAATATGTATTCTATTACTAAAGATACTAATTGTTAATAAAATAATACGAACCAATAACAGATGTAAATCCTCTGTGCCATCCTTCAACAGCGTTGTTTGTTGTTGGAAGACCATTTTTGGCTGAATAGTGACAATTCCAAATATCAATAGGATGTCTTGGTTGTCGTCGAGTTTTTCGTCTTCCTGTTATTTTTCCTACCCAGTTATCCTCGAAATAATCCAAGAATGGCATTACCAGGTCTTCATTTTCAACATAAAATTGTGTTTCTAAAATTTCTTCGTATGCATTAATAACGTTATCTGGTGGAACATAGGCCAAAGCAGCTAACATACGAATATGAAGAGCAAAGTTAGCATTATTAATATAATTTTCGACTAGACCAACATTTTGAATTTGTCGCCACATACATTTAGAAAAATGAAAAAAACAACCTTGTTGTTCAGCGTGTGGAAAAACAATTTTGAATGCATTGATTGAGGCATGTTCAAAGTCCATTATTACCGATGTAGGATTTAAAGATGGTTTTATTTCTAATAAATATTTAAGAAAACGTGTATATGTTGATTGAGATTTATCGGTTAATAATGCATAAATGGTAGGACTAACTGTTTGGTCACCTTGTTGAATAAGTACATGAATAGTGAATAACTGATAAAAAAGTGAAGGTACCGTTTTAAAAGTCCCATCGACTAACCAGTTAGTTGATTGATCCATTAATTTTAAATTATTTTCGGTCGAAAATATTAAAATTCGATCTTGTGATGCTCCACTGTAAAATATTAAAAATTGTTCTCCTTTTATTGTTTTAGTATACTCATCAGCAATTTTAAGGTCACTCACTGTTTTCGGAATAGGTGGTGCGCATTGGTTACGTGTCCGAACTCTTCGTATAGTGTGTTTTAAATGATGAACTGAAGGAATTGCACCGGCTACTCCAGGTACTATTTGAACAGTACTGATTATATCATGTGGAGTATTTTGTGTATGAACAGCCGCTTCTTTTATCTTATTCACAGCCATTTTGCATTGGATTTTACATGGATCGGGAACATGATTATGTGAGTTTTCCTTAGGTTGACTTTTATTTCTACGTTTATCGTAATTATTCTACCTTTACATGAACTTTCTACGCAACGCCAATATATTGTGTTATTTTGTTTTCTATCTTCACGATGCAAAAAGCCACCATACAATAATAAATTCTTATTTTTATTACTTTTTACAAATTCCATTGAAAATAATATTAATATATTTTTTCACTGTACACTTTTTTTTAACGAACAAAAATATTAAATTAAATAATACAAACTACACTACATTTACGCACTGTCGAACTACAACTGTATTAAATTGTGTCAGCTCAAATATAATATGATTGACAATCTTATCTCGGTATATTTCCAATATTAAAATAGTCATAATAGTAACTAAGATAGCACATTGACGATAACCCGATACGTCCGTGGTTACTGGGTAGTGGGTATATATTAATTGCGCCAGAAATTACAGGTAAAAATAAGTTTTATCAAGTATTTAAGTTTTAGTTTTATATGTTTTATAGTATTTGAAAAAGAAATTATAAAAATCTGCAGTTTCGCTATTATGTATAATCGCATTTAATTAAATTCGCTATTTTTATTTTCGCTATTATCAATTCGCGATTTTTACATTAGCGGTTAATTGTTTCGCTATTTTGGCCTAGACCCCATAGGTACACCTTACGTATTATAAGAAAAATACACATAATTATGTATACCTACTTAATTCGCGTACAGATCAATATTTAACCCGTTGCAATAATCGACCAGGTTGTTACATACAAACGACCTCAATGTGGTGCCCTTTACCAAGCTGAAGAGACCATCTCCACTGAAAGTATTTGGTTTCCACGAAAGTTCACTCGTCAGGTTATTGGTCAAAATAGCATTTATAATGAAACTCTGAGTCATGATTGTCGATGTGGGGAGAGATCCCATTCTCGACCCTTCTGTCAACACGCCGGTCAATAACTCCACATCATCGACGCTTTGGTATAAATTTTTCAATTCATCAGCGGTTTCCCAGTTTTTGGTTAGTTGGAAAAAGCTATCGTATGCAGGCAGCCCGAATCGTCTCCGATAGTTATTAAAACTCTGCACCGCATGTTCTCGGGATAGCTTCATCAAGGTCTTGGTCAACGGTTTCGTCGAAAACCCGTCGTTGTGAGCCGAGATCTTGCCCATAGGTTGGCTGATCATAAACTGCAGCGTATTTTTTAAGCCCTCTTCCAACACTTGTCTAATAACATTCAAGAATTTATTTGAATAAGTATAACTATTTATATATGTATAATTTATATACATAATATATATATATATATATATATATAATATATAATATACATTGCACAGACGTCGTATTTATATCTGTGACCTGATAATCTGCTCTAACCCCTCACCCCTACCGAACCCTTTAATACATTTTAATAACCATTTAAGAACTGTACTTGAAAATAACTTTGTGTTCGTTCATATTGTACGATATCATCATTGTATCACAAATACTTTAAATAGTTCAAATAGCATAAATAATATATTGTTTAAAAATACAAAAGTATAATAATTATGTATACAATATATTATATATAGGTACACCTTGTATACAAATCCTCGACTAAACGTAATATTTCGTTCAAAGTTTGTCATGGATGAATTTTAAATTATGTGTTTATCCATATAAAGTTCCAGACTTACTTGCTGTTACCGAAGAACATCGAACTCATAGGAGCACTATTAAACTGTTCCGGTAGACTGGACATGGCCATCATCAAAACTAGTTCAATTGGTGTGGTGGAACTACTGATGTTTTGAATTCGGTGGTGATAAACTTCCGGACGGAGCTTCAACGGATACGCGTATCCTGTATGCATGTTTAAGATTTCGTTCATCATTATTGTCATCATCTGGCCGGTGACAACCTTTCTAGCTGTCTTGTAGATCTCTTCATCTGTCCCTTTCGAAGACGACATCAGTGACAGCATGTCACACACGCGGTTGTGTTCACGGACCCAAAGTGTCGATATTGCATAAAGCATTGGGCTCAAGCTAAACATCTTTGGCTTCCACATTCTGCTGAACTATTTCACAAAAATTGATATGTCAAGTGATTTTTTTTACAGTTTTCATTTAACACTCACTAAATCTTAGAATATAAATGATTTTGAAAATATTTTTTTTTTTATTAAAAAACAACATATTTGAAAAAAATGAAAATTTTAGTTTAGGTATTTAGTTTTTTAAATGATAGGTTTCATATTCTAAAATTGAATATTTTTTCCGAGCATTTCAAAGTACTAAAATTTAATTGGGCATAAGTTAATTTGTTATAAGTACCATATTAAAAGTTTAAAGTGCGAAATAGTAATAAAAAATGTTGCAGGGTACAAGGGTACAGCTATAGAATACAAGTATACCACACCACTACGCACATCTTAACTTTTAATATTCCTTAGTCAATTATAACTAATTATATTTTTATTATTCAAACAATGAAAAATTTACCTTTTCTTTAACAATTTATTTTATTATGATTTAAAATTATGGAAAAAAAAAATTCAGAATTGTTAATACTGTTTAGAATAATATTCCTGTATAATATTAAGCTGCTATTCTGTATGTTCATTTTATTATTTTTAAAAATCGAGGAAAATTGTATTCGAGTCATACACAAAATTCAATTAAAGTTACTCACTGAGAGTGAAAAGGTTGAAACGCTATCGACCGAGACGTCCGTTGATTCGAGAAATTCTTTTAAATATACGTTTGAGCGTAGTATCGGTGACATGTAAGGTGCATAATGTTCGTTATTAAGGTACACTGTCTTGAGTTTACCACCAGAGAACGATCTCAGCGATCTTTCCGACTCTGCGTCATTGCCATATAGTTGGGAAGCCGTTACCTATAAATGGACATAATAAAATACAACGTAAATATAGTGGTTTTGGTATCATTTTAAACGCATTCATAAAATAATATATAATATACACGAACCGTTAAGTTAGAATCGGAGTCGAAAAATTGCAAAATGAAATACTGATAAAAAGCTTGAAATAGTAAATTTCGATTTTTCAGATCCGGTTTGAACTGGCCGGATTTACGTTCAAAAATCCCGGTGTACAATGTATTTAAGGGCGGTAAATTTTCTGAAAAAAGTAAAATGTTGATAACTGCAACGTCTGAATACTTTGATAAACAACAATTATAATAGTTTTAATCCGCATTATACGAACATGGAAATATTAAGTTTATTTTATATTATTTTATTAGCAAGAGAACATTTACTGTCGTTTGGACACGTCAGTGGACGCGAACGTGGCAATAATCTCCCGTCGATGTCTAGTTGGTTTGCCTCACTGCCGGGACTATAAAACCCGACTTCTAAACTTTTCAATACTTTTTGATGGTCTTAGAATAAAAAAAATAAATATATTATCCGATTATTATATATATATATATATATGTATTAAAATATTATTTATCATGAATACATGAGATGTGTCATTATATGATAATTATAATAGAATACTATATTATGACGAGTATTTTCTATTCTATTCGAAAATTATTTACCCAACTAAAATCAATACGCTTATTAGGATTGCATTTAAATTATCGTTTAGTTTACAAATACTAAAATAATCTTTAATATATTTAGCTTGAGTTCTTGTATACTTTATAGATATCTGCATATTAACTTGACAGATAAAATAAATTTGTTTTAATTTTATAAGTACTCGTCAATCTAATAATATAGGTTATATTTTCAAAAAATAATGTAAACTCCAAATATTTTGAATAATAATTCGGAATTCCGTTTAATAGGTATATATGTATAAAATATAAACATATTCCTTAGATAATACAAAAATTGACATTTTGATTTGTCAGTAAAGTTATAATGTTGTAAAATTATAACAAGTGTCTGCGGCATTAAATTTTTAATTTAGGTAATTCTAAAATGCAAATGATGTACCATACTATTCATACTACATAAAACGTTTAATATTAATATTATTATTATACATATATTGTTGAAAAAAAAAAAAAATTTCGATGTTTTAGCATCAAATATTGTTACCTACGTTATTGTTCATACACACGAGTATTTATTGATATTATTACAATATCAATTATATCATAAAGCTTTTTTTTCGTTTTGACATGAACATAAACTTATTTTATTATATAATTACATAACTCACATGCGTAAACGGTCGCCAACTGACGTCCCGAAGTAAACGGAATGATGCACCACCAATTCATTGGTATGCCCCAGCTTACGTCCGAATCGCGGATCCATGTCAATACCGTTGAGATGAACGACACGGATTTCGCTGCGAATCATAAGAAATATTACGAACAAAACAAACATTTAATTAATCGATCAATTATATTATATCGATTTATAAAATTACAAATAATCGCTAAATGTATCAAGCCAAGCGAAATTTGCACAGGACCCGAAATTATTTTTATAGTTGAGCCACTCGGGTGCTTGGGTGTACAATACATAAACTCGCTGTACTCACCTTTCTCGCATTTTTCCCCACTATAGTTTGGTGTGCATTCGCACATAACGCCCCGTTCATCGCCGTTATATTTTAACAACCCACCGTTTTCGCAACGGCGAGTATCGAACGTGTAGCATAACTTCACCTGCTTTTCCAGTTTAATTCTTGCCTTCTCTGAAATACAGTGCAGCATATTATATTATATAAATATATAAGACTCGCGGACGCACAGATTGTTCGTCTGATGAAATGGGTGGTCAAAATTATTTTGAAAAAAAAAAATAATGTACTAATTATTTCAAAGGCGACCCGTTTCGCCACGCGGCAAAATACTCACCAATGTTATTACTTTCGTAGGACATCACGAGTATCATTGTCACGATGAATATCAAGAAATAGTAACCCGGATAATTGACTGAAAACAAAACGATGTATTAAGTTTTACGTAAAACGGATAAAAAGCAGCGACTGTCTCAGATTTCGGTCGCAAGACATTTGAAACAGCTCGTATAAGAAACTACATTCGTGAGTAGGCTAATTCATTTGTCGAAACTTTTATATCAGAGTAACGCCATTCTATCGCTCTATATTATCATAAAACGTTATATTAAATGTTTAATACTTACAAAACAATTTCAACATTTTAACACAGTTGTAGGAAAAAGTCATGATCAATGACTATACAAAAACGAATCGTTAGTGCTATAATAATAATAACTGAAAATATTAATATAACAATTAACAATATAATATCAGATCGGTTTTATTAACACGCGCGAATTATCGTTGAAACAGTAACAAAAGTACAATGATAATTTAATCGGAGCGTCAATCAAACTACGAATGTATTATAAAACAATCTCGTTGTCATGTGTATAACGAAATAAATATGTAGATTCATGTATAATATTATATATTATGTCGGTTAGACAATATAATATACTAATGTGTGTATGTGATAAATAGAGAATAAAAAATAAGTATTAAGAAATTAATTATTAATTTTTTTTTTTTTATTAGTATTAAGAATACTGTCCGTTAGATACATTTAGTTTGAAGTTAATATAAAAGTTTAAAGAAAATTAAAAAGAAAAATCATGTTTCCAAATTATTTTGAATCTTATATGCTTACATAAAAAAAAAATAATAATATTAAAATCTACATAAAGCAGAATAGAAAAAAGCAAACTCATTATAATAAAATTTCAGGTATACGTTATTTGTGATTCAATGAATAATATTTCAGTAAATAATAAAATACGAATATTTTAACTTATTTTCCGATAATTGTTCATGTTATGAATAGACCATGATATATTTATTCACGTTATATAATGTGCTTTAAATGATATAAACGCAGTAAATTTATCTGGTAATTAAAAGTGTTGTGCATAATATTACCAACATTAATATTTATAGGTATATGAAGCAAATTGCAACTACTAAAATTATCACAAATACTATATCCAATAAATATTGGTTGGTTATTTGAGCATTGCACGTATTAATAACATAACTTTCTTATACAGTGACACTAAAAAGTATGCAATTATTTTTAAACGAAAAGAGAATACTACCTTATCACATTCGGTATCAGTCACATGATCGGATTAATACCTACACAATCACTGTAATAATATACAAATAATGTTTTCAGAAGAATATTTCTTTTGCCCTTTATACATTTTATTCGTGGATAAATTGCATTCCATAATAATAATATATAGTATTAAGTATTGATTATCTAAATAGTTGCGAGTGGCTTAATTATTTTTATTTTTTCAGCTTCTATAAGACTATAACAAACAATTATTTGAACCCCGATTGATGTACTTATTTCATTTCCATATTATATCAAATATTATGTTTGATGCTCGTGGTATTAACGACCAGTTTCGCGTTATACCATATTTATTATTTTTTTATTTTTATTTTAAATAAGAATTAATTATAATATACATTTTATTACAACCGTCTTATAATAAATAATTATATGAATGTTACTGTCCACTTAATTATTTTTTTTAAATTAAGTGATTTATATATATTATACATATTATATCTAATACTGCAGTTTTCTAATTATTATTATTATTATTTTATGTTTTCATCGTGGGAGATCGTGTTTTTTTCCGTTTTAAGTACCACTTTCGTTCTCTCGCGCATTTCTAACCAGCGTTTGACAAAATCGATTAAACAACAATTTCGAGTCTTTAAACGTTTAGAATTATTGTAAACCATAAAAGTTTTGTTGTGATCCATTTATTTTTATCGTGCCAATGGATTGAGTTGATATGGGTAGTATATATTTTATATAGTTTTCGGACCAGATTTTACGTTCAACGAAATGCCGGTTTTTCGTGTACCTGTCACCGCAACAGGCATACGCGGGTTTGGGAATCTTCTAATTCGTTTTTTATGTGTTTTTCGACTTGACATAAGCCCAGCTCTTAGGGTTTTATGTTCGAGTTTTACGACGGCGGGTACCTATAGGTACTTCAATTGTATATACGTCAAAAATTAATGTACTTAATCATTACAACAAAATTGAAACCGCGTGGCGTGGCCCTGCGCCGGGATCAATGTATTAAGATTAACACTATTATATCGTGTGTACGCTAACTGTTATTGTACAATTTTACGCGCAACTTCGAAAAACAAAAATAATATAATAATTATAAGTTTATATTCGTCGATCACGATTATATCAGTATAAAATATATAGAGATCTAAACCGATCGCGGTGTGTGATTACTCACATAATCATTATATCATTATACGGGGATTTGTTAAATCGAAATATTATGTCGAAATAAGTGTCGGTACGTTACCGAAAGCTATTATATTATTAAAATAATTAATATCGATTTGACGTTAATTGCAGATGCGTTATATTATATAAAAAATGAGATGCACCTCTAGAGTGACTATCGACGGCTTGAAATTAACACCCCAACTTTGTCAAGAAAATTGCATTATTCATTCCAGATTGATTTCCCCTAAACCTATAGACACATTTGTTATTTTGCGTATTTCTGATTGGAAAGTGGAAACGATATTTTAACTGAGGATTATTATAATAGTGGCACATACAAAAATTATGTTTGTTGTATGGCATTGGATTCATATTATAATAAGGTTGGTGAAAGATTTTCGTCTTAAGTTACTGCGTTGTAAACCAGTGCGCTCGATCCTTGGATGTATGAAGTGATCCATTGGTGATACGCGTATATCAACCCGGTCCCAACTATTTAGAATTTTTGAAAACCTTATATACATAAACATTTAGTATGATATTTTCATAAAATTTTCAAAATGTGTATCGGAATGTAACAGAGATGTGGTTTTAGCTCCAATATAATGGTTAAAAATATACTCATAATATACTCAAAAGTTTAAATTTAACTTAATTTGTTATAATGTAAAAAATACTAAATTTTTTTTTAATACAAACAATAAAACCAAAAACTAATTTTTAAAGAATAAATAAAAAATCATCTAATATTTTGATTACAATTTTTTTTTTTCAATAATTGTGGGGGAGTTATGCGGGCAAAGCCCCTACTGGTCTGTGTTAAGTAATTGTGCATTTTGAAAGTAGTTTTAAACCGTTAGCTTGAGCTCATCTAGCTTTCCCAATTCGAGCACTAATACGGGTTAAAAAGTGAGTTCTGTCCTTATCTGCATATATTATATTGTAAAACAACTTGGCGCTTTTTTCCTATGCCTGTCCCCTTTTAAATTCCTCAATCTTAAACCGTCAATTGTGAAATGATTTTGTTAGCCAATTGATGAGTGCATTGTGCCTATGCGGATTCTTCTCACAAATTCTTAGCTATTGCCAATATTTGATTAATATTGCTCGTCGACCATCGTAATATATTTATGTAACCAAATGGCCTATGCTCGCGGTACATGTTAAATAAAAATCATACGTATTATAATAGCATAATGTGGGTGTATAAGTCATGAATGTAATACAAATTTTTGTTTAGATACATAATGTTTACATACGTCTGAGAATTCGTTTCAAATTCAAAACCAGATAGGTCGGGTTCTGATATGTTGACACATTTTACGACGCCCCCCTCGTTTCGTACTATGCAGCGTTGGAGCAGGTGCCGAATCCTTATAGGTTTTTTTCCTCCGCAACACGCGGGCGGAGGTGAATATTTTTTTTATAAAAGGTATATATGTTATTATTGTTATATACTATATTAATTATTAAGGTATTTCTGAATGTTTTTTTACATTTTTTTTTTTTTTTTTGTAGCGTATTCTATTTCACAACCCAACAACAATGTATAATATGATATATTACCAGTTATAATATGCTTACTTAATACGGATTATGGAAAATAAAAAAGGTTTTCGACGACGTCACTGAGTAACTGCGGTACAGTGTACGTATTGTACTACATTTCAGAATAGACCTATATTAGTACGTTAAATTGTTAAAAATCCACCAATCCACGGATACTCACTTTTTTACATTGATATAGTTTGATCTAATTTATCATCTATTTACCAGTAAAAAAACAAGTATAAAAAACTGTTAAAACGCCATCATATAATCGTACTACACGATTGAGTATATCGGTCGTACAGTCGGGATTTGTGCAAATGTATATTATGTCTTACGGACACCTTTCTTCTCATCATCCATACATTTATATTGTATACATATATTATATTGTACCTATGCCCTATATAATTTTATGTTTTATTTACCTTTGTCCCTCTAAAATGTTAAAGATTTTCCGTCAACTTATTGGACAACGATATAGCGAAAAGTTCAACCGTTTCATATCTCTCTAACGAACAAACAGAATATACTAAACCTGCTATTAGACTTGCCCAGTTTAAATGGTCTCAGAAAACGATGAGCATTCGATGAAAACGAAAATGCATTTCTGTGACTATAATAAATATAATATATACGATTGGCAACGCATGTCCTTGGTGTTTATGGAATGTGAAAGGGGTGCGGACATAACCGGTAACACGTAGCCGCCCGTTTCATTCATAAGAGTACGCTATGAAAAAACGTATTTTACTGGTCAGAAAATTGATCACTTTTCGATCATAAATAATTACAATGTAACGGTTATATTTTTATATGAAAAGACTTTAAATTTTGCGATAATTAAGTTCCGCGTAGTAACAGACGGCGTTATGATTTCGGCCATTCCGACGTCCGAACTATATGGCCAATTGTTGCTGTCGTGCAAATACAAACGGAACGGCGGTGGTATTTTTGCTGCAGATGGACACAACCACCGCGAATACGTCGATTCATCGTCAACACACGATATATAGAGGTATACGTACCTATATAATAAGAAGAACGGCACACGACAGACACGCGTATTTATTCATCTCCGCATTCCGACGCGAAATAATTTCTCCTCTTATATATTATTATTGTACAAACGCCGTCATATTTTAAATCGCATTCCTTGTGTTCGTTCGCGCGCGTTTCCATATAGGTCTATGTAATATCATATAGAGTTACACAATATATAATATTATTGTAAATATATATGTATATATATATATGTGTCTGTGTGTGTTGACCCGCACTCGCGGTATATAAGCCTATAACATACAAACGGACAAACGTGTATGTATTTGGTGGCATAGGCGCGTGTGGGTGTGCACGTAATATATTAATAATATTATAATATTATTGTCGTCCATCCTCGCGGCACACGCACACACACACACACACACAATGACCCAGACTGACCCGATAGACCGCGAGACCTATCGCCGCCGACACAGACCTCACGGCGATCTCTGTACAGCCTCCCAAAGTATAATGATAATGACTGGTGAGGTGGTACTTGCCGGCCACTGCCGTCGTTTCGTATATACGGCGTTAGTGCAGTGATAAACGACCGGAAATCGAAATTTCGCCGCGTTTACGCCGTTAACCACCAGTAAAAAACGAGCGACAGTGATGCACCGCGGGCCTACCTATAACTCGTATGTATTTTGTGCGCAGCGTGTGAGCCTACGTAAAAAGTAGTCGGAGGAAATGCAAAGGTGGCCTACAGACCTAAATAAGTTAAACATGGAGATTATTCCAGACTGCAGGAAGACCCATCACGGTGTTTACATAATATACTCGATTGTGACGGTTGAGAACGAACAACCATTATAAGACCACCCACCGTTATAAGACGTATTGTAACGCAATAACAATATACCCTGATTATGGTGGTGTTTGATGGAGGGCAGTTTTTATAAAACTATAATCAACAGACGTTTGATTCGTTTAAAACTATTATTATGTTGTTTTTTTCGCTAAAAATTATGCCACGGCATATTATTATATTTACTGTGTATTTTCTGTGCTGCATTAAAATTATTTAATTTTCTTGATTTGAGTATTACGCTTAAGGGATAATTCATTGACAATTCTTATACGTAAAAAAGTGAAAAGGTTAGCGAGATGCTGTCCTCGTGTTATACATTTTCTTTTAAATATTGTAATCTGTACATAGAGTTTTGTCATATTCTATTTTTGTTGATCGTGCTAATATTTACATGTAAGATTTTTGAATATCTGTTAGCACAATTTCGAAGTATGTCAATCATCTCACCCTTGAAAAACCGAATTTATCTGCAGCTTTTCGAACTCTGAACGTGACAAAATACTCTCTGACTTATTATTATAGTCATTAGCATACTCCAGGGACACCTAAATATGTGCTTGAATGTCAAATAACTGATCTTAACTCTGTATGCGCACGATCGCGATACAATTCGGGCTCGACAGAGTTTTAGCGGATGTGTGTGCAATTCAAACGGATAATAATATTGATAAATGTCCAGTTAGTCGTTTACGGAAGCGTCGAAAAACAAGGAAAAAATACGTCCTCAGTAATTTCACTGAAATAAACGATTGCCGAAAATATTGATTACATTTTTAATCAACTCAAACTATCTACATAAATCTACCCTTTATTGCATCAGGTATAGGTAGGCTATCATAATTTTGACAATTCGTCGATTATACGAACCAGTCAATGGATCATTCAGTTCGGACTCCTTATTTTATATATTATATTATATTATAATATATACAGATACACACCCGAGTATAATATTTTTTTATACATAGACGGTGTGCTTATATTTTATAATTCACGAGCGGCGCGAATGTCAGCGGGTGGCGTCGCGTCATTATCGTTAATTATATACTATATATACGCGCGTATATGTATAGATAAAAAATAAAAAAATGACGATGATAATATGCACGGCGGCTCGTATTATCGTATTAGCTATAATATTATAATATTATTATTATTAAAAAACACACATATATATAGGTAGGTCCTCTCGGCCGGCCGGTACGTATAATAATATTACCGGTCGAAAAGGGGCGCCCGCGCGTGATATATTGCAAACGATATCGTCTCGTCGACACGTCGTCGTCGACGCGAATGCTCGCAGTTATTATAATATAATGTATGTATAATTTTCGAGTACGCGCATCGCGTTTAAGTGTATAAACGCGGATCGGTGAAGGTGTAGGTGCGCGCATATATCACGAATAATAATATATTATTATTATTAATACGATTTTTATTTTATATTTTATCATTAAAATTTACACCACATGTCCGAGTGTCGCTGTTATGATGTCATATACTTATATATATAATATGGTATAGGTATAGTTTATACACGATTTGCACACGTCGCTAATGGACATACTAATTTTTTTTTCTCTTTACTTTTCACTGCAAGGTAAATGAAATCTCAACTCGCAGAGTTGAAAAAAATTGTCTCAAATACGTCGCACGCGCGCCCGCGAGACTCGTCGAAACCGGTTCGCCGCCGCTATAATATTATATTATATTATTATTAAAATAATATATTAATATACCACTGCACGTGTAATGCAATATAATAATACTATATTATGTAGGTACCTATACCTAATGGGATAATACGTACGCGATAATTGCAAAGTAAAGTCATAACTTGGCTATTTTATGAAGTTATATTTTATACTGAACCATTTACTATTTTATAATATGAACAGCATTATTAGATCGTCGTCGGCGTGTGCAAGAACTGCAAGATGACCATCGACCGATCGATGATTATTGGTTTTGTTATGTATAATGATATAAGCACGATGAGCAAAATCGAATTACGCGGATGAGTAAGGTTTCTACGATATATACTAAGGTTATTTATACTGCAGCTGGGTGGTTCAACAGCTACACACTACACCTCACCAACCTTTTTATCATTTATTCCAATTTTTGAAATAAAACTTCTTTACTGAGGGTATAACAAAAATATTTAATCACGTGACCGACTGAAACGCCTGTATGACGTGACGTCCAAAGACGCAAAATGTATGATAACTCTGGAGATAATAATCAGATTTGTATGATTGCTGTTGTACCTGTATAAATATATTTATTATAATATATTTCGAAAGAAGTGGATTTATCCACGGATAAACAAGATTTGGCTATAGTAAATAGTTGGATAGTTTCTAGTTAGTGTAGTAAATGTTTTAATTGTATCAAACAATGTGTTTATTTAAAAGTTCTAAAATAAATTAGTTGAGTAATTATTATAGTCAAACCAACTTGATTCATACTTATTTCAACTATACAAAATTATAAACTAGTAATATTCAAACCTAACCATATGAAATAATTAAACAGTTAAAGCAACCATAACCATGGCTTGACTGTCCCGGCTGATTCAAAAGTTAGTATTTTGTACTAGGTAATGTGAGTTGTGAAATGTCAAGTTTGGTTTAAAATATATAATTAAATACGTATATAGGCACATCGAATAATGTCAATAACTAGTTCAAAGAATAGGATAGGTATAGCTTGCATACTCCACGATGTGTAGCTCGTAATTAAAGTACCTAATGAACTTACACTTATAGTACCTACTTATAAAGTTCCAATTAATATAGATTATAGGTATATTGTATAATCATATGTACTTTGTAGTATACTTCATATTGTATAATACGTGCACATGGATGATCGCCATACTCATCGTCTTGTTGTATCTATTCTTAATCTTAAGCATGTATCGCTTTCCAATGCTATTTTTTTAGTAAAATCATTATGTAACAGCTACAGTCATATTATATTATACATGGTCACTGATCAACGAATTTGACGACAAAAAAAAATTGAAGAAGATAAATATCACGAAAGGTTTTTACATTTTAGAATAATCACAATTTCCGAAAATTAATGTTCACTGTCC
Organism: Rhopalosiphum padi; assembly: GCF_020882245.1. Lineage (NCBI taxonomy): Eukaryota > Metazoa > Arthropoda > Insecta > Hemiptera > Aphididae > Rhopalosiphum > Rhopalosiphum padi. The sequence goes on from NC_083597.1 coordinate 35,834,315, forward strand.
AGATGTCAAACTACGTTTAAAATGTTTAAATTAAAAACAGTTTGTCTGGGGCCGTCAAAACGCATAAATTATTGTTATTTATTCTGCAAAGCGTAGTATCGCCACTCGTTGTCTGGCTGCAGCTGTAATCAAATGGGTTCGAATTGATGTGCCTATATACGGCTATGCGTATATGTATGATATTATAATGGGCATATTTCATAAAAATTACGAAACGGCATGTAAAAAATCACAAAACTAACGGTAAAAACCACAGGAATACAATTTAAACCGTTGCTATACTCGTGACAGTTTTTCCATAAGATAACACTACAAATAATATCTATCCGTTTAAAACGGTTTTAGTTATCCATGTTATATAATGATAGTGTTGTTCGCATCTATAAACGTGCCGAGAATCAAATAATATGGAACCGTTTTATTATTTTCTCGTTGAATCAAATTATATCTATACCGAACATATGACCGTACGTTTTAGGTGGTTTTATAGAGAAGGGTGTCAGGAAATATAATTGATAAACTGTTGATAGAAGTTCTCTAAACAATCCATATATATTTAAAAAATGATAATTGATCGAATTATTGGCGTGCGATTTTATAGAGAAAAAAATGAAATTCATAACTTGGTATTATATTGAATATAATTGTTAGTACCACCCATCTCGTAAAAATGTAGTGATCATGATATTTATTTTAGGTAGTCGTCAGATACCAATTTTATAATCTAACTAATAGCTATCTAACTAATTTAGCTATATTGTACAAAACTAAAAATGAGCACTTGCGTTGATGTATTTACTATGTTTTTCACGAATTCTGAACCAATTTTTCCATCATTTACATATAAATTGGATAATCAATATTTAAATGTGACTTCAAACGGTAAATATAACTATTTCATATAATTTTTAATATGTAATGACTATTTTTGCTCTATATTGAAAAATAAGTGTAAGTTAATTTTTTTAGAGAATTATTTATGCAAATACGGAAACATATTGGATGGAAAACACTTACTGTAGCGTTCAATGGTAAAAACTAGATGCTAAAGATTTTTCACTGAACTAAGAGACATGATAATTAAAGTTATCTATTTTTGGATTAAATTTGGAATTTAAGTCGACTGTCGCACGATACAAACGAACTTACTATACGCGTCGTGTATATTTAAAACTGTTATTTATCCATCTTTATTCTCTACAATAATCAATTTTTATCAACTCGATAGGTATACAGCAACCATTTTTCTACTCCCTCGCTGTACTTGCAGAATATATAGATAGATTTTACATTAATTATAGGTGCCACCACTATAATGTCAATAACCCTGATACCTTCGTATTCAGAAAATGTGAAATCCACGCGTGCCAAATTGTCTAGTTTATTAAACTCAGATTTCCAGGTTAATTAACAACAAACCTGAAACACAAAATTAAAAAGTGCTTACTTATTAATATTTCAAGAATTATGAAAGGCAGTATTATTAGTAAATTTAAAGCGCATTATAATAGTATAATAACATACGAACTGTACATTATGGGTAATTATACAAAAATCAAGACCTTAAATATTTTCGTCGGGTCACATAAAATGATTAACCTGTACGTCATCAGAATATATATTCGGATCATCCGTCGGATAACATGTATATATAAGTACGTATAATAATATTATGTATACGCGCGTGTCATGAATCCGGACATCGGTTACACCACTAATTACTGATTACCGTGCAGTAAAGAGAGTTTTGCCGCGTGTCTCGAAAATGATCAAAAAAAAAAAAAATCATGACGAAATAAATAGGTATAATATGATCACAATAAATTGGATTTCATTCGGTCACGCGCATACGAAGTCGAGAGACTTACGCGTACTTTGATCGCCTTATATTTTAATACCCGTATATAGTGTAATGATATCAGTGGCGTAATCGAGAGGGATCAGTGAATATGCTAATTCCAGTGCATGGATACTATATGGAGTCTGATGAATGTTTTTGCTTTGAGAGGGCGTCACGCCCGCATGTGTTGTCTCCGTCTTACAAGTACGTAACATACCGAATTCGCGCTCGGTAATTATAACGTTTAGCTCCATTAGTTTAAAAATTAGAGTGAATCGACCTGTTATGAAACTTTATGCTAAGAACATTATCTGCGTTTGTATGTTGGTTTTTTACGATAGTTTAATTTTTTAGCGAGTTATGTATATATTATAATATAGCGTAAATTAAAATCGTAAAAAACCAATATACAAACACAGACAATATTCTCACCATCAAGTTTCATATAGGTCAATTCACTCTAATTTTTAAACTAACGGAGCTAAACGTGATCTGCTGAGCGTAAACTTGCTATATTACACACTTTTAAGACGGAGACCACACAGGGGAGTGTTGTGTCCTCTTAATAATATTATACTGTTTTAAACTTATTTTAATGATGATTCAAAACACATTTGAATGTAATTAAAAAAAAAAAAAATCTGTATAGTAATGAGATCGAATAATATGTTACACAGTCTCAGTTTTTATGTTCAAGAGTCAACACTGTACTTATGATTAATTACTGTAGGGAATTCAAAATAGTTGTTAACAATTTGAAAGCAATTATATTATGTATTGACTATCAAGCAAAATATACTATATATAGCAAAGATACTTATATTTTTAAATTGCGAGTTCTGTGATGATTTTACTAAATACACTTTATGCTATGGACTACTGTGTATATTAATTATTTTTATGCTACTTACTATAGTTATAGTTTTCGTTAAACGATGTATTTACACATATAATAAAACATGAGATAATATTAAAAAGTGTATAAAATAATTTCAGCAAATAGACCAACCCAACATATTCTCTAGGATCGAAGTTACGTATCTAAATAATATATGATCACAGAATTTCGTCTATTCTGTGATATGAGATCGTAGCACAATATCGACCACCGATGACCAGCCACGGGAGAATCTCAGCGTTTTCCTCGACGTCGCGCGTATCGCCGAGTCGATGTGAACACATATTATGGTGTTATAATGTTGTCGTGGATAATATAATAATCGGCGATTGGCTGGCTGGCGGGTTGGGGTAAACAATATTATGGTATTATATACGTTTATATCAGTTTAATTATTATTAAAAATATTATATACGTTGGTGTAAAACCGCATATTAATATATATTATTTATAATTTCCTTCACGAACTCCGCACTTGTGTAATAATAATACGGATATTATATTATTTTACCTACGTACATCTCGCGCGACCCCTATACGGCCAGAGGTCATGACGTCGTGCATTATTATGTATAATAACAACATTATTATTAAACAATATTACTATAACATATTAATACCATATATTATATACTACACACACATATGCATAATAATATAAACCATATTGTATAATATAATAATATCATGATGTGTATGAGGTCGACCGACGCGATTATTACGATTGTTATAATATGATTTTTTTTTTCTACGAAACAATGCGCGATAGCAGGCGATGATCCGTATCTCGACCGTTTATAGATTTCGGCGTACACGACTTATATACATGTTATTAAACACACACACACACACACACGAATGTAATAATATCCTACGAGTGTATTATAATACATCATGTGTATACCTCTGTGCGTGCGTGCGTGTGTGTGTGTGTGTAATATTATAATAATATTAAACGCGTATTATACGAGTTACGACGACGCGACGGCCGGACGACTCGCGGACAGTGCTGCGGCACCGCACCCTCGTACAGTCGCGGAGTATTCCCACGGCCCATTCATGTGCATAGGTGTACGCCGTACACACATCGCTGACGAGCCGCGAGGCTGAAACAATATTATTATTATTTCGTTTTTTATTCATTTTATTTTTCTCCGTCTGTCCGTCTCTCTCGGTTTTAATTAATTCCGTGCCCTCACTTTGAACCTTATGCGCTGCCCGCGCGCCGTCCACCGCCGACTCGAAAGTGTACGGCGACGACGGCGACGACGACGATGACAACCATAGTGTTATTATTATTAATTTTAATACATATTACTTATATTATAGGCACGTTATTACTATAATATTATAATATTATTAAGTTATCCGATTGTCGAGGTATTTTTTTGTTTTTAAGCAAGCACCTTGGTGTGACCATCGCGTAAATCGATGAGTTAATGGTTTGTTTTATTTTATATTTTTGGAATTTTGATGTCTTGTAAGCCGTGTATAGGATCACGATTCAACATTATTTGAGCGACAACCACTTGCGTTAAACTGTTAAAGTTATTTATCGGAATTTGTATTTTTATGGTCAAGCGATATTTGCTTTCAATTGGGCATCAGAAAAATGTGGTAAAATAATTTTATAACTAAACTAATATTGCCATAAAATGCGGGGAGCCATAATATATTATATACAGTAGATATGCACTATTTATAGATTGTCTAAAAAACGAAGAATGTATTGATAATGTAAGTATACAAAAATGAAAAACATGAATCTGAAAATATTTAAAGAAAACGATAGGTCTCAAATTTAATATTTACTTATACATTTGTTCCATCCACAAAAATAACACAGGGAAGGGTTTTAAATTATGATTATATTGATTATATATAATATATATAGTTACATCTATCTCTTAGGTACACTCCCACAGGCTTTATGTCTAATCAGTCATACTCAGTAGTGTCATAAGACTTGATGTTGGAAGGGAGTGGATTTACATAGAAAATGTTTTCACTACTCAAAAATATATACTACAAATACAGTAATATAAGGAAATAATATAATATAATAATAACACATGGAAATGATACATTATAATAAATAAATATCTAACAATACGCTACACAGCTTAATTTAATTAATTATTTATATATCCATAAGTAATTTCCAGTAAAAGTATTTATTTGTTTATTCAATGTTACCTATGCAGTATTGCAATGTGCATTAATTTAAAATAAAAACCGGTGGGGGTACAATACTCATCATCCACTCCCTCTTCATCACGCTACCTATTATGATAATTAATGAGTTTCCAAAGTTTCATAAAATACATATTTTGTTTGTCTTAAATATGGCCTCTCTACTACATTTTCCTCAACATCACCTAACTTAACTCTACTATGACCAATAAGTAAAACCGAGGAAAAAAAAAAGATGTAAATTTTATTTCTGTAATCCATTATACGTTACTATATCATAATGTATAATAAGTGATACTTTTGAATTTTGATACCGTCATTAATTAAGTAAGTTTTACTTATTTTATGTCAATGGTTTTTATAAAAATTATTATCAATAACTATTACCTATATACTATGTATATTTAATTTCATCGTTATCAGAACAAGCATAATTTAAAATTCAAAAGATAACGACGTAAACAATACATATCGAATATTTAAATAATAGCGATACACATTTAAAGTTTAGTTGAGCAGACTGTGACCAAACAACTGGAAAATCAGCGTGCGTGTATCGCATACATATAAGCGGGTATATCGCCGTTTAATGGATCAGTCCGTACGCTGTACATTTTAGTTCGCGGATTTCGTCGGTACTCGGACAAATAATAATAATAACAACAATAATAAACCGTTCCTATTATAATAATAATAATAATATGTTACACACAGGTAAATTGCGTTACACCTATTTGTACGCGCACGTGATGTTATAAATTATAATATACATGTAGTATAGTATAGTGTGTGTATATATATTTTAATTATTGTTTTAATATACACCATCGCTCGCGCACTCATGACATACAACAACCTACCTGCACCACATCGACCTACCTGCAGTGTACGGGGGAGGGAGACGGATTAAAAAAAAAAACTGTATTAATCACGTAGTTTAATTAGTGTCGGACGACGAGTGAAAAATAATAATATAACAGTAATGACGGGACCCCCCCTCCCCGTCCCTCGCCGCTTATTCCCACGCGGACACACTCGAAACTTCAAACCCTCCCGCCCGGCCAGCACGCGTACACCTCCGCCCTTAGACGCGCTCGCGTACCTATACCTATATTCCAATTATATATTTTATTCGTTAATTTGCGCGCCTCGAGACGCTACCTGCGTACATGTACGTAAGTAAATTACTCACACACACACACACACAGACGGATTATTATTATTATTATTATTATGTGCGGTGAAAATCGTGTGATGGTGTGGGAGTTGCAGCCGTGTGTTATTATTATGCACAATCTATAGGCGGCAGCGGCCGTCTTCCAGAGACGTGAATTATGAGCTCGACAAGTGTCCGACGACGGCGGCGGCGGCGGCGTTTAAACGCAATATAATATGCATTTCGGCGGGTCCGATTAAAACGCATTAACTACAAATCACATTAGTTTTAATTATCGTAGATGAGGTTTTTTTCGGCGTGACGTCCGCTATTTATACGCGCGGCGCGCAGCAGACCCGCCGAAACGCGGACGGTGTGTGCCGCGGCCCTGGGCTGTCGCGGTCCGTAACAAGAATAAGATTGCAAACACTCATTGTTTTGTGCGTTTTGAATGATAATTGTGTTATATCCATCGCGCATATCGATTCGACTAATAAAGCGATACAATTTTTGAAAACAGTTTTGAATAATTATTACTCACGAAATAAACTCGTAAACAACTTTCCCGGTTTTTAAATTTTACCTTTGACCTTCCACCAAACAACTACATTTTATTTTCAATTTCTTAACACTTCAAAAATTTAACAATAATTTTATCATTACGCATTATTATAAATCATAGTATTAATTTATTTCGACCTAAAATCTGATTTAAAAAATCTATTATATTATCCGATAATTAGATCAACCATCAATCGGTACGATGGACATAAAGTATTACATTATTTTGGCGAAAAATAAACATTTTCATTCATGGTAAAATTATGATGATTATTTTAACTATACCTACGCGCGCATAATAAAATGACTCGTTTATAACGAACGTATATTGGTCGTTTGTCACACATAGGTACTAAAACGTTTAAAAACACCATTGAAAAGCGTTTACTTCCACGATGAATTTCAGGGGTTATCTGATTTCTACGATAAGACTTGGGCACAAGCCAACAATCATTGATAAAAAATATTTTCCTTGCGCAAAACTATACGTATAACTTACTTGCACTGCATCCTCTAAATATCACACTTCTCGCGGTGTTCGGGTCATTTCGTCACATACGTAAAACAGTGTCGGCGTACAGTGATTTAAAGGTCCGCCCACGTTCGACATAATAATAATAAAAACTACATTGGTCATTGACGCACAAATAATATTATGATACAATAAAAAGAATTTCCAAAACAAAATGAAAGCTTTGAATTGGACTTTAACACATTATACTATATAATATTATAAGCACCTCATAAAGGTGTAATGACAAATTAATATAAATTCAAAGTTATTAAAGATGTTATAATAGGTATACATTACAATATGGTCATATAAAATAATAAGTGTATAATAACTTATCTCTATAGTGCAAACAATACAAATTAAATTTTATAAGGTTTTTTTTATTGGCCCTCCCCTTTTAGAAATCCTTTCTACGCCACTACCCACGTCGTATGATATGATAATACCGTCTGTCTTTGTCGTCCCCGAGAACGCGCGCTAGCAGTCCGTCTCGCCCGATATAATATTATAATATTATATTTATGTAACACGTTTATCGTCGTCCGGCGCGCGATTCTCCGAATAAACCGCGTAGGTACAGCGCGTTATTATTATAATAAATAATAATATTATTAAATAACGCGCGCGCGTCGTCGTAAATTTCGCGCGTAAACATATATTATTTACTTATTCGCCCGATCGTTAAAAACAACAACGAAATATCCACCTCTACGCAATATATTAACATATAATAATATCATTATCTGTATACGTATATTACAGTCGCTTGCCGAGAGGATCTGCAGCGCCGCGTGTATAATATGCGTCGTTGCAGTGCGCTGCAGTGTGCTGCAGCACGTCATAATAATAATAATATTGTGAGCGCTTATAATACAGACCGCGACGCGACCGGAGGTGAAAATAATTAAGTTCGATAAATTGAAAATATGAAGATCCGACGGCGTCCGTGGAGTGAAACAGGAAACATAAAAATCGACGGTTTTTCTGTCATATAATAATAATAATAATAATAATCGCGTATATTTATACCATTATATATTATACTTGGGTACATAAAAAAGGTAGTGTAGCGCGTTTAACGGCGCTATAACATCATAGTCGTCGATCGCACGGGCCCGGTTTTTCTCCGTCGGTTTCGAAACGCTGCAGTCTATAGAACTGCGGGCTGTCGCATATAGGCTGCTGTAATATTTTATCACAGATGTGAACGCGCTTTAAAATGTGGTTGAGGACTAGGAGTATTAATTAACACGTTTTAGGAGTTCACAGTGATGACATTAAGATTTTTTATCCGTATAAACTATAAATGCATTATAGTATTATAGTATTGTTTTAAATGTACATATATTTTTTACTTTATTATTATTAATTACTCAGAATACTTCTATAACTTTGTAAATATCATTATGACATTTAATAACTATTAAATGATTATTAAGTAACGAATACTAAAATAATGCGCATTATAGGACATACAACATTCTTCTTTTAATTTTAAAATTACATATAATGAAGTTATGAGTTATGTTTACGAGTTTCTAACTCGAAAGTTATGACTTTATTAGGTTATAATATTATATTTATATTTATAAATTGTTGTATATGTTGTACCTATATAGATTATGCTTATGTATAAAGAAGCATCTACATTATATATTAACGGTTTTTCTTTGTTTCATACAATAAACATACTTTGAATAATGATGTTCTTCCGTTCTGTAAGTATAAACTAAACGATATTAACACATCCATTTTTTTTAAATTTTGAGCGAAGTGATAAATGTATTGATTTTATGATTATGAAGTTGTTTTAATTTTTGACACTAATAAAAAAAAAAAAATGTTTAAATTACCAACTTTGAATATGGTTTCTGGTATATGAAATTGGATTTAGTCGGTAGTTTGAGACGTTGATAACTTCTGGGTCTTAAGCAAAGTTAGCAGCAGCCAGTACCCTTAAAACGTATAAATGAATATGATATAAATATATTGCACTGTTACAATAATAATAAAATATAAATGTAATGTTTTGGGTAAAATATAATTCAACGTACCGTGTAATTTACTGTAAAATAAATTTATATCAACAATTAATATACTAAATCTTGATTAGAAACTCCAATTTCACCAAGACGAGGTCCTACCTCAGTGGTGAATTGAGCCATTTTTATATTTTTTTGTTTGATAAAATGTTTTGAATAACTTTTCTATGGCCAATAAATTCTTATCTTATCTTATCTTAAAATAATATCGGTTGGCAGACCATACCCACTCAAAATCGTTTTTATTGTGCAATTATTTGTCATTTAATTTAAATTAAACACATCCATTAAATTGGCCAGGACAGGTACACGTTCTGTACAACAGATTGGTAGCTTAATAAATTACCCACTTAAATTTTTTTTTTTTAATTTAAGATTTATTGTTATTTATCATACAAAATAAATGCAATATTTCAAGAACATTAATCTCATATCAATTAATTTTAATTTATATTATTATAGTAAATTATATTGATATTATACTATCCTTAAACGGCTTAAACACGTACAATTTTTGATTTTAGTCAATTAGGCTCTAATAATAAAATTATAAAAGTGTAGGTTAACCATTGATAAGTTTCAATCCCATAATTAATGAATACATTCATTTCAAACTTTTTCATGTATAGGTCGATGGTAGAACGGCAATATGTTTACAGTGGTATAGATTTACTTTCGGAAGATTATACAATATCTCGTATGAGTGCGATGCAAGTGTATTATAATAACTACAAGTTTTAGATGTCAATAGTGCGTTAGACGTGTGAATTTCAAATTTTCGCTTATAACCTTAACACTATTTCACATAGTATTGTTTGAAGAAAAAAAAGTTTACAAAAAACCCGTTCAAAAAATCTGGAGCAGACTGAGTGCGAACGAGTGAGAATCCATTGCACAATCGTCAGTGATGCCATCCATAATAAAATATACATTTCTGTAATATTGCTTTACAACAGAAATTGTGAAATTATATAAAAAAAAAAAAATAAATAATAAATAATAATATTATATTATAATGAAGTCTGGTAATGTATTTATTTTGTTAACGGGTTCGCGGTACACGATTTTTAATGTATATATACTACACAGGTATGAACATTTAAATACACGAACGCGCCCGCGTCGTACACAAACCGTTTTCGTGTCGAAACGTATAATATTAATCATATTATTATAATGTACGTAAGTGCACTGCTGCACACTATAATATTATGCACTGTACAGTATTATAAACACACGAGCGGACGCGCACAACACAATAATAATATATTACAACTTGCGACGACGACAGCCACGGAGATACGCCTCGTCTCGGAAGTATCCCGTTTTCGTGTCAGTAGGGTAAAGATTATCTCAGCTGCAGTCACACGGGTTTTACGTTCCTATAATATTGTAATGTCGCCACGACGCCTAACCTAACCTAACCTTACCGGCCCGCCGTCTGCAGCATACGATATGGGTAAAATATGTAGTCTGTAGTTGATGATAATAATAATAATAATTGTATATTATGCCTCGTCGGCAGCGCGTGATCAGCATATAGGTAGACAAATACCGCAGCTATCACAAATTTATTATTCTGCGACGAGATTTTTTATTTCAACACGAGACGTTCAGCTCTTCTCCTCGACGAATAAAGCTGTTAAGTTTGTATAATACTCATATTATACCATACAGTTTTCAACTACGCCGAAAAAATCGCGTACACATTATATATATATATATGATAATTTATACACACTTCATATTATATAAGATGATTTTTGTCATTCGACGTATTACCGATTGATTTTCAATAAAAAACAAAATGCTTGCTATAATATTCATTTTTAAATTTCTTTATACATTATTTGAAATTTATGTTTTACCTCAACGATAATTTAAGATTTTTTTGTTTTTTATTTTCTAACATTGAATCAGAATCTATTATTAATTTAATTCCCAGCCACCTATTAAAACTGTTTAAATATAATGAATAATAAATTAAAATTATATAATTTTGATGCAATAAAAATATCATATTACATTTAATAAAACGATTCTCCAAATTTGTTAATATAAATAATTACCAACTTAGTTATACGCATTCAGTAACACAATATCAAAAGACCAAACATAAAAATACAGTTATAATAGTTATAATAATATAATATTATAATTTTGTAAGCTTTTGAGTAAAACAGCCTCGAAATATAACTTTTTAAATTACCAGAAATTGATATTATAATCGCGCCTTCAATATATTACTAAATTAGGCACGTATCGGCGTAAATTGTAAAACTTGAATGTTTATTTAAACTCAAATTGGTCGAAGAATACCTTTTTCTTTCACTTTCCAATAGTTGCGAATATTTTCAAAAATCAATGGTGACTTTTCATAAGTATTGGTTAGATAAAAAAAAAAATCGAAATGGATACACAACACACATGTATTAATTGTATCAAGTCTTCCGGGTCAAGAAACTGTTCGTTCTCGAACATATTAAATAAATAAATATCATAGTTTTAATACCACTATAGCTCAAGAATTTAATAGTTCTATATTGCTGTGGGCGTATATACATGCTACGCCGAGTCGCATAAAAAAAATAATTGATTTAATTATTCACTAAAATTTAAAGAACAATTTTGATAAACAGACTAAATCATGTTTAAAGAGCCATTGGTGATCACTGATTATATATTTACTGAGTATATTGATTCATCAAACTAATGATTGTTTATGAAACTTACAGGCTACAATATTACAACGTTATTTTAGGTTCATAAAGTAACAGTATCCCTATAATACAAACAAAGAACGAAAATTCAGTCCAGCACATATTATATCATGTTTTACTATGAAATAAAATAAATAAATAAATAAATAAAAAAAGCCTTAAAAAATCACTTCGCACCCATCAGTAATGTTACACGCGTATTTTTCATGATGGCGGTGTATCGTTTTCAGCGACGGCGCGCGTCGTAAGCAACACAACCGTCACGCGCGTCCTCCGCCCGTGACGGCTGAAGGGCGAAATTGCCATCCCCCTGCGCCGCCCGTACGAACGAATGGCTGTTGACATTTCACCCTCTTTACAGCGCCCTCTGTAGTATGGAAAACAGTTTAATATTCCGTAGGGTGTCATAATATATCCGTATTTTTTTGTTTCGTTGTATTCACATGTATATTGCAGTTGATAAATCGTCCAATAACGTTGGAGAAAAAACATTGCGGATGTCCGAAATGAAAATAACAAATATATAATAGCAATTATTATATCTAGAGCAAGTATTCTGTGCACGATTAAAACAATATTACTGCTAACCAATAAAAGGTATAGTCACGTTTAGAGTTATTATAATTTTAACATAGATTTTATACACACGTTCCGTCTTTGAAAAATATAATTATCCAGAGTTTTAGAAATATAAAAACCACAAACTCGTCTAATATTAGATTATTAATACATATAGGTGTTTTTATGTAGTATCGTTGGTGATATTTCACGATAGTGATTGAAATTATATAAGTCTATCTCCGATGCGTCTGTTTTTTTCCTTGCGTTTAAACCGGTATTTCGTGTCAATATTATGGTCGATATCTTATTGGATCGATTGCTGTTTTAAATTTAAATTAATATGTAAAAAAAACATACCATATGTATACATTAAAATTAAGTATTATATGCTATATCTATAAATTATATAATAAATGTATTTATTGGTGTAGAAAAAGAAGGTAAACCGAAAAATACGTTATTATTACATACGTCGTTTATGATATTTTACCGAACATAAGTATACGGAATAGATACAAATATTGTATTAAACACATCGAGTTTTAACCACGGAATTTGTTTTATTTATCAAAGAATTCAAAAATGAATTTTTTTTAATAACATTCTAGATTTTGAAATAATTTTTAGGACATTTTTGTAAATTTTATAATACAACCAATGTAACTTAAAATATTTGATGATATTTTTCCCTTGTGTAGACGCGGAAAACTTTAAATTTTTGTTTCAAAAATGAACAGAGTTGATCGGAAGACGTAAACAAATTGAACGAAATAATTGATGTTGTAAGGCCCGGGAAACTTACGAAGTAACATTGCGATGGACACAACAGGCCACACGCATACGTATTACAAGCAGATAACGCGTTCGCAACATTTAAAATATTATTAATATTATAGCTACATAAAACTTGACCCTCTCGGCGGCGATCTAAATATTATATTAATATTATTACGCGAGCGCCCATGTAACGACGATATTATATTGTAACGTGTATGTATTCGATACGGTGTCAGAAGCGGCGTTTTACACGATATTATTATCATTATATTATCGTATTATTTATACCGGTTTGAGTTTTATAAAAACAACGCATAACCCGACAAACGATTTTCAAAATGTGTGTGAATTTTAGTGTCCGGTCACGATTTAGTTCGATTTCAAGGTGCCTCTATGTATCACATCATATACTTTAAATAATTAATAATAAACTCATTATATTATTATATAGGTACGTTATTATATACATCCACACGTAATGCAATATTATATAATATTAATAATGTTGCGTTCGAATACCAGGTCGTCGAGTTAAATAATAATAATATAATTTAATATAATAGCATTGTAATATCATAACAGGTACACATACGGACATATCCATCATATAATATAAATTATATTGAGTTTTCATCTTATTTTTTTTTTTGGAATTCTAAGTATTTGATCATTCCGCTGACGCTCCGTCTAAAAAATAAAAATAGAAATAGGTATACCAACATTTGACAGTTACCGCCGCACACGTATTTACTATAGCAAAATATTATGCCTTTCAAATCGGTGGTACTGAAACTTCCGGGGAAAGAATAAAGGCCAGGACAAGAGGATGATGCCAAACAACATTAATACGCTCTCGATTCACGGCTGCAACTAGAATGCAAGAACGACCGATATGTGCATAAAATTAAGTTTAAAAGGTAGGTAATAATAAATACGTTATTCTAAATTCAGAATAGCAACATATATAATATTATAATATAATCATGTTTACCATAAAAAAAAAAAACAAAAATTACTTATTACTGAACTATTTTTATTCATTGTATATAAACTAACACTACTTATAATATTATATTATATAAGACGTTATAACGTTATTATATTATTTATTATCGGGAACATTTTTCACGATTAACTACACACAAGTATTATAGTTGGTACATATAAACTAAAAAAATATCGATTTTTGTAAATAATTACGCATTTCACATTTGACTAATTTTCCATTTTATTCCATGACAGTCTATAGCTTTATTGTTGATGTTGATAATTCTAAATTATTTAATATTGGATAATTTACTATACCTTTGGATTAGACCTGCCACGTTCGGCTGTTAGAACTAATGATTCGCATATACGCTGTAACGGTATGGCAAATTATAATTAATAATTTATTATTTTATTAAAATCTACATTTTTTTAAATATAGTTGCCCAACTATTGTGTATAATAATGAAAAATGGTTTAAAATAGTAGCCCATTTGATTATTACTATTATTATTTATAATCAAATGTGGTATTAAGAAGTCACAAATTACAATATTCATTATTATGCATTTAATAATACATACATAGTCGTCCCTTATCGTATATGAAGCTGTGTCGTAGAGTATTTTTACAATATAATATATGGATTGTTATAAATATATATATATATATATATATAAGTGAACCGGCATGATTTTCTCTCGTATGTTTATATGTATATTACATGTGCCAGACAAACTTCAATATACATAAAAAATAATGAAGCTTTTTGTATAGCACCATTGACCGGATGATTAAATTAACATCGTAATATACTGGTATACACAAATACTCGTTTAGGATTGTGTTACATGCATAATAATTGGAGTTTGAGTTTATATTTTTTTACTATTAATTTAAAATATTTTTTCCTTGTAACTCACATTTTTATTTATAATATTGTATTATACTATAATGTATACATATTATTATACTCCACGACGGAATTTTTATAATACCAAGTCTCAGCGATAGGTATAACACGCATTTGTCCAGCTTCGTCGTGTGGGCATCGAGACGGTGTGCGATTATACCTACCTACGTATGTAGGTGTATATAATATTGGTTTTTGTGATCAACAATGTTATTATCTAATAATATATATAAATATATGTATTAAATGTATACAATTTTAATCACGTTGGTTCTGATCGAAAACCACTATATTAGTCGTAAAAAAAAAAATAAAAAGTTCCGAATTTCTACAGACGATTTTTTGAGAGGACTTTTGTGTGCGATAATTTTATAGTTATATAC
The DNA here is from genome assembly GCF_020882245.1 of Rhopalosiphum padi. NCBI lineage: Eukaryota > Metazoa > Arthropoda > Insecta > Hemiptera > Aphididae > Rhopalosiphum > Rhopalosiphum padi. The sequence continues at coordinate 35,849,860 of NC_083597.1, forward strand.
ATCATATAGTAACACGCACTTATGAACGAATAGTGAATACTATGCCTGCAATAATTCAAATATCCACCAAAAGAAATAATAGCCAAATTCTTCATTTTCGGTCAAACTGAATAACATGTCTTTATTTAGAAAATTAGAGTATATAGAGTATAAAGGATCAGCGGGTGGATCACTTTCTAACAGAAACATTTTGTTAAAAATCAAAACTAAATTTTATTTAATGCAAAAATAGGAGAACGGTTCAATACGGATATCTATAGAGCCACCACACCACTGATTTTACTATTTGCATTAATACTTACATGACGTGTTGGTCTACAACCTTGACTGACTTGAAATAAATTGAGTTTGAAATTGTCTCAGAAAAAAATACGTATAATATACAGAGAGATTCTTTTATCGAACTACACTCATTATTTCAAAATCTATGATTGTTTTTTTTTTTTTTTTGTTACATAATTTCCAGTTAAAATAAAACAGTATTTTTAAAAAAGTTATAAGTAGCTGTTTAAAGTTTAGGTGTACAGAGTGGTAAGGTACAGGGATATCTCGCAAAATGTTGGTCTACTTTACTCCACTCACCTAAACTTAAAATACTTAAAATAATTTTAAAAAAACTTTAAATAACTAGGAAACTATTTGTCCGAATTTTGATTTTTAAACATTGAAGTACTTCAAAAAATATTCTTTTTTATTATAATATAAAACTAAAAAAATGTATGTTATTATTGAGAAAAATAAAAACTTAAAAAAATGATTACAAAAAAAAAAACATTAAAAGTAAAAAAACTTTTAAATACTGTTTTATTTTGACTGGTATTTTTTTCTTTAATGTTAATAGATTTTTAAATAATGAGTGCAGTTCGAAAAATTATCACCCAAAATTGTACGTGACCAGTATAGTTCGAGAATTTCTACAGGTACCTATAAATATATTATGTTTTGTGTTGTATTAAATAGTTATTATAAAATAATGGAACGCGCCCGTACGAAATCGTCTATATCAATAGTAATATAATATTGTATAATATAAGCTCGAAAAATATTTACGTAGGTAACTATATTAGTATACCGGAACCGGTGTTCGCCGCAATAATGGTCGCACACGACGCACCATAATACTTATATACTAATAAAATGTTATGATATTTATTGTTTATTGTTATAATAATGTTATGGTATTAATACGTGAATGAGACGTATAATGTCGCCGTCGTGTAATAGAAAAACCTGTAAAAATAAAAAAAAAAAACACGAAGGCGAAAACTATTTCGCGTTGGTGGAGTCGCGTCCATCGCGCACCCTAATGGACTCGTAATAGCTCATTACGCGCGCCACATCACGGGTCGTCATCGCCGCCGCCGCGTTCGTAAAAAACGTGGTTTTATATTTTTATTATTTCACTCTGCCACGCAAATATCCGTCTACATCGATACAACGCAACTACGATGTTACAATATAATATATTTCGCCTTTTTTTTTTTTTTATCGCGTTCGTAAATCTCTTCAATGGTAGGGACCGCGGTGTACCATCAAAATACCTTTATGGCGTTTCACCATACGAGTATATTATATGTATTATGTTGCGATGATAACATATTTTTATCCTAACCTATGCCTCGGTGCCAAGCGATTTGTCGACCTCGAACGACCGGACGTTCGCATATAGGCAGACCGTATGTATTACGCATTTACGTATAGTAGGTAGGTACTATGCGCGTACCTACCAATATAATATAGTTATACACATGCGGCAAGCCGTTTTTTAGTTCCATTACTCCTCGCGCAGTTCCGCATAAATGAATCGTAAACCAGCGTGTTTTACTTAAAACTATAAAAAAAAAAAAATGAATGTTACCTGACCTACGGTGATAGTCGTTTTTAGTTCATATACATTGGATAAAACATTATTTTCCGTATCATAACAACAGTAATTTATAGTGGGAGAGAAGTATTTTTTTTAATGTTTATTACGCGAGAGGCGATGTTATATATATTGCATAATATTATAGGTTATTAAAATACAAATATATTATGTACGCGCATACATATTTGAGGACATCCTCCCCTCGAACTCGCGGTAAATACATGATGGGTATCTATCGTATATGATATATATTATATTATATATAGGTAATACGCCACCAACAGAGTTATTATATTATTATTTAGCTCAACATTGCAGCGATATACGATTATTACAGTTAAACCGCACTACAGACGTTTGGCGTTTACGCGTTTCCAGGCGAAAGGATATATCGCCGCCGTCGTTTAAGTCTCTGCAGTAATATGGCGATGCGCGTATCGTATAATAATTTTACGCGTTATACGTCTAAAACACACCACACACACAAATAATTATAAATATGTATTTCTATGTTATACGCGTGTAATACTCAGCCATATATACATAATAAAGTAAGGCGGCGTGGTCTATACCGGAGAACCGGTCATTATAACATAATATCGGTCCGGTCACTATATACATATATATATATATATATAAAATATACACTTGCACTCGCGTATATTATATATAATATATAATAATAATATACATATACAGGGGGCCCCGTCGTCCTTTAAGTCTTAATAAACCGACGTAATTTTAATAATAAAATTAAATATCCTACGTGTATATACACGGTGCTGGGCCGAACGGGTAATTATCGTTTCCAATGAACGCGGCCAGTAACGTAATTTATGTCTGGCTAATGCGTCCGACGGGACGTGTCATGACGCGCACAATAATAATAATAATAATAATAATAATATAACGTGTACGTACACATACATACTATATTATGCTATATACCAACGTAACGTGTACATAGAGGTTGGTCGTTTTTAGTCGCCCCCACCCGCCACTCCACATAAAATCACAATTAATTTTTAGAATATATATTATGTTTATAATACGGGTATATACATACACGTGAGATTATGCGCATTGTCTTCCGACAGTGGATCCTCCCTCTATAGCAGTAGTTTGAGGGGAAAACAACGAAATGAAAACTGACTTATTACCTCCGGATGGATACGCGCGTCTATTTCAGCGTCGAATCTTCGCTGTCCCGGTCGTATCCGGTTAGATTGTCGAGCCCGATCTAGACTCCTGTAGAGTTTAGAAACCAATATTAACTCTTGTAATACTGCCGTACATCATAAATAACCAGTTCTACGATTCAGAGTGTCATTTTTTGCACGACTTCCGGACGGAAATTTACTATATTACTAAAGAAGACACATGCATAATAATAATAATGCTCGAGAAAGAATAATATATATATAAATCTACATAACCATAGAAGCAAATATAGATCTTAAATTTCGGGGGTACTAAAATAATATAGAATTTATGATACCATAAACACTATTTCCTTATTTGCCATATTTTTAATACTTATGATAATAATTTGAATAAAATATTAGTAATAAATAACTATAGGTATCTATCATAAATAAATCAATTTAATGATACGGCTTGCAAATGTATTAATTAAATCTTCAGTATTTACCAGTGAAAAGTTTGAAAATCATTTTTGTGTTATGCGTCACAGTCCATAGCTCGTCTATATAAATTAATACATTATTATAGTATAAGTATAAGTATATATAATTAAATAAGTTATTTGAGGGTGCTAAGCAATAAGCACACCTAGTCCCACCTTTTTTACCTATGTACATCATACTATAAAATATATAATGGCTTCCGAAATAAACGAAATTATTTTGGTGCTGTACTACATACTCTGCACACATAGCACAAGATGCAGTGTGTGACAATTGTGTGTCTACTGCTAATCCTATATTACAGCACTGACTGATATATTTATAATATAAAATGTTCATATAACGATTGATAATAACAATTATTACGTGTAGCTGCTACCTTAGATACATGAACGTCAGAACATGATGCTCTAATTTCCGATTTCAAACGATATATTAATATTATCAAAGTGTTTGTGCAATATGTCTGCGAGTCATATTGTATACTATACACTCATATACAAGATATAATAATACTTATAGACACCTATAATAGTATATAGTATAATATATAGTATATAGTATATTATATGCCTTCGGGCGTAGATTCACGATTTTCCCACCATTATCGTACATTTTGCGCTATCATCTATAGTCTATACATACTATGACAAACTTGATAATATTGAAACTTTACGATGTGGTTTAATGAACATTTTCCACCCTCTCCCCCATTTTCTTCGATTAATGAATTAATTTAAATTTTGATTTTTAAGTATAAATATAAGGATCATAATAATATTCTCAAACACACGGCTTATTTGAATACAAATTAAGAATTATTGAGTGTAATATGGCAAACTTCGTTTTTTTAAAATATTTTATGTATTAAAAAGATAATATTTAAAATAAATAAATGAAGTATCAAGTCCTTAGTTACTTAACTAAAGACAATAAAGCTAGTATAATTAGAAGATACGTGAGGGCAATTGCGCGGCTTGAAAATTAAATAATTTTATTACAACTGTATAATGCATACAAAATATCAGAATGTAATAATAAATATTTATATATTAGACTAAAATACTAAATATTACACATATTGATATATTTTAAGTAAATTCATTATTATAATGGGCTTTTTATCATTAGTAAAGTTAATGAAGATAAATGACTCTCTCTTTTGATTTAAATACGTCAACATTTACATAAAAATCATCTGATTAACCAATTGAATCAGGATACTGTGGATAATATAAAGTGCAAGTATTTTAAAATGCATATTATAATATGTGTTTGTTTAGTGTACCTACAAATAAATCCACATATGAGTATTTTAATTAATTGTTAATTAAGGATAAAATATGTGGAGTGAGCATCCTCGATAAATCATAATTTTCCTTTATTATATAAACATATTAATATATAATATACATATTTTACAATCTTCTATTTTCAATCTCCTGCAGAGTTCAGATACTAACAAATAATAAGAGTTAGTTGTTAATGTAATGATGTTTATAGTGATTTCGATTAATTCGGGATGATAAATAAAAATATATGTGACTGTAACAGTGACGTAGCCATGGGGAGGTCTGAGGGGGCTGCAGCCCCCCTAAAATATCATGAAAATTTAAAAATTATTTTAATTTTTAATGGTCTATGATAATCGCTATAAAAATCTTAAATTGCAGTACTATACAAAAATTGGTCAGCCGTTCCTGAAAAAAAATACAGTCACTGTAGGTTACTAAAATGTTTTTTACTGACACGGTTCTGCAGGTTTGGCGTGCTGTACATATTATATTTTTCTTCTTCGCATATATGTATAACCATTTTTTCAGAAATTTATATTGCAATAATATACTTGTCATAAATGACTACGATTGACCGAAACTTGCACCGTAAATATTAATATTAGCTACACCTATACGACCAGTCGATTACTGATAAACGTCATTCACCATATGTCGTGCGCAAACATTATACGCGAATGGGTAGTTCGGGTGTGTAACGCATAGAAGGGTAGGTACCTTATGGCTTATTCGCGTTCTCGCATCAATAGTATAATAGGTATCTATAATATATATATTATGTACTTAAAGACCGTATGGCGTGTGTATATATATATATATATATTATATAAATACGAAACGAAAGAAATCATTTCGGGGACGCGTAATGTGTCTACTCCAATCTGTATAGTATATAATGTATCTTTACCGCCGGACGAAAACGAGAGGGTAAAAAATATAATACAATAAAATATATATAATGGGCGGACCGGGGGTGGTAGACGAGCCACGAGCGAGTTAAAATAATATTATATTTTATGAAATCGGAGACGTCTGCAGCGCACGGCGGTCGTTTCAAATTAACCGTAAATATAATACAACATATATTTATGCCAGACATATGTGTACATACAAATATGCGTGTATACATCATACCCGTGTAGGATCCAATTGCGGGCCAAACGTTTTTGCGCACGTTTATAATATGTACAATATAGAAAATGACGTATATTGTATATATATTTATTATTATTATTATTATTATTATTATTGTAACGTAACAATTATAAACGGAGAAAGCGGTAGGTACCTGCAGGCGGTGTAGTGTGTACAAATAATATTAAATATACGCAACGTCCCGAGACAAACACCTTTATAAATTATTATTATAATAAATCCGCGTGCCAGTATACAGGGTGTTTGAAAAGTAAATGCATTGACTTTTTTATAGTGACCAGATTGTGTGAGCATTGTGGTACACGGGTTAATGCAATAAGCATGTGCAGTATAACGTCGAAATGATTACGGGGTGGATATGGGAGAGATAAATACATCCCCCACCCCACGTATGAGCTTTGTTTATATATGTTATTGTCTTATCGAAAAAATCACAAATTTAAATACAAATGCAATTATCTTGACAAAAAAAAATAATGATTTTTTTGGTATTCTTCCCACTCCTCCCATAGAACAGTTCCAATTACGTCGCTGAGCTTGTAAGCGTCAAACTAATAAATTCTCTGTAGATAAAACTTCAACTGTTTTATTATATTTTATCTCGGTGAACACCTTTTCGGTTAATTTCATACTCTAAGAGAATTGACACGAAAATATGATAGATTTTCAGGAAGTACCTATGGAGTCATGTTATATTAGTATATATTTTTTTATATTAACTAGTATGCATTATTGAGCCGATAGTTTTTATTATTTAAAATCGTAATTATTTTAAGTTTAGTGAAACGTATGTTAAATTTTGATGAATTCCTATGTATAATTAATAACGGGATACGATTTTTCACTTAAAACACACATTATTTTAATTCATAATTCATAATTAATAAATTAATTTATTATGATAATATATCAACTGTTGACATATTATATTATAATATAAAACATAATTAAATTAAAAATAATATCTGTCACTTGAAAATAGTTTATAATACAAAAATTATATCCTCATAAATAGTAACAAACAATTACGAAAATGAATGGTTTTCTAAGTACCTAAATACATTACGAGTCAAAAAAATATTATATAATTGCGTTTTATCATTGAAAAACTTAACATCTCCGTCAAAACGTTACAGATTTACCATCATATGGGTGTATTACAGGTAGACATAGATTTTATGGGTGTAAACCATGATAACTCATCCATTCCGACTAAAATCGTACCCTTCTCTTTTCGGTCTAACAAAAACTTTGATATTTACTCATACTTTATGCTAAACATATTGGTAGAAAATTATTAAAAATATAAATTGTATAACAATTATGTAATATACAAATAAAAATACGTATCTATTATATAATTTTCGTAATTAATTATTTTATCGGTGGTCATCGAGCTTGATTATGATGATAACTACCATATACCTTGGTATATTTACGAAAATCGATCATTGTGCGTATCGTTAACTGATCATTATCGTTTATAGTCAAGTTGAAAAAAAATACTAAGAAATGCATTTTTAATACTTTTCTTTATGTATAACCATAAAGTATAAATATTAATCTTGTTTTGTTGACCCTAAAAGTGAAGGGTACGATTTTTGTCGAAAAACGGTTATGTCCAGTTAACGATAATCAAGATCATTTCCATATTATTTTCACAACTCTCGAGATCAGAGTCTGCTGCAGACGCACGACAAGTGCACAAATACACAATGTACATATGATAATTATTTTTTTTTTTTATCAATACTTAGTATCGGCAATAGATCGTAATACACTATATATATATACAGTTCGATACACAATATACATATTATATTATTACAATACCACCGAGGTAGCCGACGAAAAAAACCATTACGTTATTATGTGTAGTATAATATTGTACATAATATAATATACATATTGTATGGTATATATATATATATATATATAATAATAACGGGCTGTGTAGTCGAAAAATAAGCTACCGGACCAGAGAACGCGATACGGAGCATTATCATAGAATATAATATACACGGTCATTAGAGGCGGCGTGCTACCGATCGTAGGCGGAGCGATGATAAATCTATAATATAATATAGTGTATTATTATTGTACACGCTTATGCCCGCGCGCGCGTGTGTGTGTGTGTGTGTGTAACATACATTATATATTTATATATAATATAGGTTTAGGCTACTGTTGTGTGCATTCGTATAATAATACGTATGCGTAAGTATATAGGTACGCGTGTGCGTATAAGTCGCTCAGTGCATTATAATATCGTACAAGCGTATACTATAATATATTAATAGCATAATCACCGAGCGGACGGCGGCCGCATGATTGGTTTTCAACGAGAAATATTATTATGCGATCATACCCGTGACCGGGTATACGGTGTAAATAATGATATATGATATATATATATATATTATACATATATCGGTAACTCGTCTTCGGTCGCGCGGCGGTTAATCATCGATATGTCGTATATATGTATATATATATGTAATACGCACCGTATCGCGGATATACATAATATATTATATAATATAATATGCATAAAGAGATCGATATATTAAAATGCATATACGCTCGCGTTCGTGAGACCGAGTGCGTTATTTTCGTATGTTTTTCCGCTCTCATCGGCAACAATTGTGGGTGAAAAAACTAGTAATTTATACACACACACACACACACACATATAAGCGCACGATGATGTATACGAATATCGTCGAGTTCACATGCGGAACACATTTATTTATGTGGTAACCTATACGGTTAGCGCGCGATGCTCGTCTAAATATTATAATACGTATAATATTATACACATTGATACGCGACGGCCGACCGTCATGGGAAAAATACCAATCGGCCCGCGCGTGTTTAAAGTATAATAATAATAATATATAGGTTTATTATTATTATATGTATTATAATGTGCGCGCTCTGGATGTCGAAAAGTTATTGCTGGTAAAATTTATTATCGCGCCGACAACTGTATACGCGCCGATCGTAGTGTTTTCGAGACGCGTGGGTGATGCCGTACGAGAACGTACAATATGATAATAATAAAATAATATTAGAATATAAATAGGTATTATAGCGCGAGTGGCTGATGTGAACGAATTCGACGGTTCGCGGTGGACAAAATGAGAAAAGTTGATCACGTATTTTTTTTTTTTAAATTATTTAAAGTGGTACGAAAACGAATTACGAATATAATATAATGTGATATTATATTGTGCTTCAAGTCGATTGACTTGTTTTGTAAACGCGTTCGGATGTTTTTTCTTCCGCTAGATGTGGCATCCGAAATCCGATAAACAACTACACACAAAAACTAGCGATTATCGGCAGCCAAATGAAAAACGCTCTTAAAATTAAAATATGTTGTATACATTATTTTCACATTGGACATAATATATATTATATAAATAAATTATCGATATACTTATATCTACATAACTACAAAGTTCTTTACTGTCCCGTCGAATTATTTTTTTATTATGCATAAACTCATTTTTTAGAAAATAATGTTCTGATAAATGTATAATAATATACTAGTTGAATAACCCGGTATCGTTCGTGTGTTAAATAATCGATTCGTATATAAATTGGTTTTTTTTAATATAATTAAACTATTTAAAGCCTAGCCATGTAATATATACCTAATGTGTTTTATAATTTAACTTAATTTATGATATTTATAACTGAAATGACAAATAAAATGAAATTGGAAAAATTAAGAGTGATTTACTCGTAAAATCATTTGGTACAACCATGTGAAAAAAAATCATTTAAATGACACGCTAAAAAACCGTAACCTTTAAACACAAATCTCCCTCTCCATCCCTTCAGATAAAAAAATTAAATATCGGGTGACGTGGTGACATTCAAAACAATATTTGGAACAACTCTATGAAAAAAAAATGGATAAGTTAAATAGTGTCATCATAAAATTGAAACATAAAAAAGTCCTGTTCCCCTATGTATATATACATATATAAAAAGATATAAATACATTTCCTGAACTAATTTTATAAACATTATTACCATTTATACACGTAATGTCGTCTATCAAACAATATGGTTCGTTTGATGGTTAATGTGAGATACTCTCATTATAAAGTACCTATAGGTATTAATAATAAAATTATTTATATGTACCTATATATAATTGTCGTTTTCACCAAATAGTGAGTGTTTTAAGCAAACAAATCACCATAATAATATTACAAGTAGGTAATATATAATATACTATATGCCATCTAGTATACAGGGTGTAACATATAGAACTATCTTTTGTTCTAATTAATATTTTTAATTTTGTTTTTATTTACCATTAAGAGACCCTAACGCTATACGTATAATTTAATTTTTTTTTAATGTTATTTTTTAGTACTGAAAATAAAAAAATTAACATTTGATTTTAATGTTTTGGATAAATTTAGCTGATTATAAGAACAATTGACGATGTATACTTACTTTTTACGGGTTTTTATTAAATAATTTTACACTTGGGACAACATTTTTAAATCATTAGATTAAACTCCTTTACTATTTTTTCCTAATTTTTAGCTAGGTACACGTAACACACTTACCTAAACCTTGTTGTTAATTTTTTCACGATATTGCGTTGATGGTTGCATCCCAAACATTGTTATCAGCCGATTTTTCGAGTCCTAAATCCCAAGACATTGTACAAAGAAGAAAAAACAATAATATTATTTCACGTGATATGTATAATATAATAATATATTATATTTTTATTAAATTTTTAACATATTTTATCTTTTATATTACCAGGATTATATATGTATTTAATTTAAGTTTTGACATGACTGAATTGTCTTCAATATTCATTAGTTATAATGCATATTGCATATACATTTAGAGTGAAGTTTTGTTTGCATTCATCGATTTTAATAAAATATTTTCTTCCACGGTATTGTTGAAGATATATTAGTGTATTACTATTATATTATTTTACGTTATAATACAATATTAAGAGTAGTTTTGTAAATTTAATTAGTGAGTTATGAATATTATGTAAAATTATACGATACGAAAATGATCATAACATACTTAGAAATTTAAATACCGTTAAAAAAAATACGTACAAACACGGATAATGTTCTTGACTTAAGGTTGCTTATAGAATAATATACATAAATCGCACCAATATTAAGCTTATAAAATAAAATCGATTCTACTGGACGTAAATTTGCTATTCTGTAAACATGTAAGATTGAAAGACTGCGACGAATCATTCGCTAAAGATATCGGATTGAAAAAAAATATCCATTACGTTATTATTTAAGTTAACCAAAAATGTTAGTGTATTGATCGTTTTAATAAGACTATCGTGTATGCGTTGATTAGCTAACAGTCAAACACCCACATTTACCTACACATTAAATTCGTTACCTATAAGTATACATCTAATATTGATATTTTTACAGCATCATACTCGCTATAATATATACGCGTAGTCGAAATCTCAGCGCTTTTTAAAACGATATAAAGATGATACAGGAAATCGAATAAACGCAGTTTAGTTGCCTACATCACAGCTGCATCTCGCGTGTACATAAATTTGAATTTTTTCTGTAAATTATTCCCTTTAAAAACACTTATCAGTAATTATGGATTGAATCGATAAAATGGAATAGGAGGTTAAACCGACTGAAAAAAATAATAACAGTATAAATAAACGAACGGAAACCGAATATCATCATGCATAATATACATAAATATAAACTGCGAAATACATACAAACGGTGTGTCTTAATGCGCGCTGTTGCTGCAGCTGCGGAGGTGTGATAATCGCGAGCTCATACAATGGGATTATAATATTATTATGTATATGCGTGTATACACACATATTATCGTAATCTATCCAATTACGTTTTTCGCGTTCGTGCAGAAGTGCTGCATAATTTCTTCCCGGAAAATCGATAAATTACGCGTGTATCTATATTATGCATCTCGGCTCGAACGCGTGCGACAGGAGATCATAACCCACATCTTTGGATAAGTCCGCGTCTCCGCGACCGGCTGTCACCGCCGCTACCGCGGAGTCCCGTATACTTATAATAGCTGCAGCCGCAACCGCTGCGCGTCCGTCGGTTGCAGCGGAATAATTGACCCACGAAATTAACATATAACATCCGCAGCGTGTGTTTTTCCTCGGCCCGGAATACGCTGAGACGGGGAAAACGTTTATTTGTTTATTATTATTATTATTTATTTTTTTTAAAACAGCGACGAGTCCAATAAGAAATCGCGGTGGTGCCTACTCCCGTGGACAGGCTGTGTACCATTATAGACACGAATATATAAAGCGTAGGCGAACGAATATAATAATAATAATAATAATAATATTGTAATGTCGTCATCGCGCATATTATTATAGATACGCGAGTATAATATACGGTTAGATGGACGCAGATAGGCAGTAGCGATCCGGGTGGACGTCCGATCACACATAGTATTACTAAACGATATATTATAATATTATAATAATATTATCATAATAAGTATACTGCGGTTTAACACGCAGTACTAATAACATAATTTATATTCTTATTATCTATATTATCTATTCTAATTTATATTCTCCGAAAAGAAAAATCTGAAAACCAGTGTTTGTGTAATAATTATAGCTATACGTGTACACACGGTGTATAGTAATCATATAGGCGTGTGCACGGGTTGTGTTTAGTGTGCTGTTGCTTCTGCTGTACACATTTTACATATTGTGCTCTTTTCATTTATATGTATAACAAATATTATTATTATTATATTTTTTAATTACAGGTATAATGTAAAACGAAATAGGTAACCGCTTCAATGTACTGCATGTAAATGTCGAGCGTACGAAAAATGTCTAAACACAACAATCAAAGTAAGATTATATATAGTTGTATACATTTTAAACAAAAATATAGCCAATGAAAACTATTTCATAACAAGTTTAAAAACAGTTATCCTTACTAAAAATATTTATTATTCTAAACATACCACGGAAATATCTCTGGCGTGTCTATATAGGTAAGCATATTGTTATATTGTTATATTTTTACTTTATTTATTAACTACATACTACTTACGCCTCTTAAAAAAAAAACACCAGATATATAGATCTTATTTTTTTACAACTATAACACAAATATTGTTATACATTTTTTAAGTGGAACGATATTTCAAACGGCTCGTAATAGATAGGTATTTATCCTGTCGAATAACAAGAGCGATCATTTATCACAAACAAATAGTACACCTATTGATTGTCTAAAGCCATTCACGTATGTTATGTGAACACAGATATTGTTTAAGAACATTAATTTTCAACCAACTTTCTAGTGGTTATTAGCTTACAGTTTCTCAACACAACTTGTGTATAATACTAAATAATTATTTTAATTGTAAACACTCATAATCTCGAAAAGTGTGTAAGTCTTTAAAAATATTTTCTTATAGGTACATAACACGAAGTCAGTACAAAACAATTGTTTTTATAATTATATTTATATTTTCACGCTTATTTATTAATATATTATTATACATATATTTATAAATCTGAAAATTCATAAACATGAAAACATAATTTCGAATGGCATGGTTTTAAGTATTAAAAGTATTGATAAACGAAATAAACTAACGCAGAGTTAGTAAGTCGTAGAAGGTCCACTACTCCAATCATCAAAACTTTAAATTCTTATAAAGTTATAACTATCATATAATTAATTACACTTTTTACAATTGGATATAAGTATGTATCAGAAGCCTTAGAAAAATATATTCTGATTGAAAACATAAAATTAATTTTTTTTTTTTTTTTTAAAAAGTAAAAACTTTAAAAAATATAACAAACAAAAAAATGTCTTGTAATGTAGGTAAGTTTCTACTTTAAATTATGAAAACAAAAGTTTCTAAAAAATAATATATTTCGAGATGATGAATATTTATTGTATATGAATGATTATGTAATATAATGTACCATTATATCAGCCATTATACAATAGTATATTTTCATTAAATATGAAGTTGTCTTTATGTTATTTTATATTATAGTCATATATTTAACGACTTTTATTTTTATATTCAAGAGATTAAAATATATTGTTACAGTTTTTAAATGTAACATTTTTTGGAGACTTTGATTAACACTGAAACATTAAATCAGGATCAGCACATTATTCTATACAGTAACATGCCGTACGTATATTAAATAGTTGGTGTAGACAAATAACCGTAAAGTGATTTTATGATTTAACTATCCTGCGTAAAAAAATTTATGAAAACCGAATGGGTATCTTTGAATATAACACGCCCATGAAATATATTTTATTATAGACGTACGTCATATGATAATATAAAATACTATTACACGATCCGTCCTACTCGCGGATGGGACAGAAGACGTGGAAGATGACGTGTGTCTAATTATCGCACGTCGACCGTATATCAGTATACACATAGTATAATAATATGTTGATACGCGTATAGAGTTTAGTAAACGTTATAAATATATATATATATGGTGGGAAACCGGGAAACGTTTCGTTAAATAATTAGTCAAATAAAATAATAACTCAGTTTTGTTTTTAACACAATGGACAGACACTAAATTATATTAAACGATATTATATTATAATAGCTAAATATAGCCTCGTGTTCGTGGCCACACGCGCGAGTGTACTACATAATTATTATATAGCTGCAGATACAAACTCGGACGTCCGTGAAGGGCTTCCCACTCCGATTTTTTTGATATTTTTTTAATAATCGATTGACTTTATACTCATTTGTGCCAATCGGTTTTAACTAATTTTAAACTCCATATTTTTACCACAAGGGTATATTTTTAGGATGGCCAATTTCATGTAGCACTCAATATTTTGAGACTAATTTTGTACAATTGATGACGTCGATAAAAATCATCTAAGATTTAAAAATATTATTCAAGGTCCATAATAAGTTAATATTAAAGCATTTAAAAATTGTAAAGATGCTAAGTGACTATTTTATTTTATATGTATAAGTATTTGAAGTAAAAATGTTGACAACATTTGTAAAAATAACGCAAATTTGAATATTACTTTGTAATTTAAAATTTATCAAATGTTCAATTTTACAGTTAATGTGTGATAACCAAAGTTCCCCATAAGTATTTAGTCATGGACCCGAGAACCTCCCTCGATAATCTCAAGTTGAATGTATACACTATACGTCTATACATGTTTAGTTTTTCGTTGAAAATATTCTGTATTTATAGCCCTGACTAATTCATAACTTATACACAAGATTAATTTCATTTATACTATATTCTACAAGAGTCGTTAATTTTATTTAAACAATTTCACCATTTTAAAGGTTTTTAAACTGTACTCATACATTTATATTGTGGATTTGAACACAGCATTTAAAATTTCCAATTCGTATAACACAAACTTTAAAATGTATAATGAAATAAATTGTTATCTCTAAAACATGACTTGCAAAGTGAATTTTTAACGGCCAAGGTTTTTAGCTCAGAATCGTTATCGAATGATTTATCATGATTCTTGAACGCTCATGCCAAGTCGCATAAAAATGTATTAATTTAATGGTACACTAAAATGTAATGAACTAACCATGAGCACCTCAACTATGTAAAAAGGACTAATTAGCTTACTATTAATTTATTAAAATAATGTAAAATGTTATGTGATTGTGTATGCCATCATAGCTAAAACTAATCGGGTCCAAACTTAATAATGATGTTACAACACACATTTTAAGAAATAAATAATCAACCAATGGATATGTTTCACTATTAATTAGATTTATAACAATTTAGATGTATATAGGTGCTTACCGCCTAATAATAAGGTAATGCTACAAATGTCAAAAATATGTAAATACTGTGAAAGAGTATCCTGGTTCAAACACGGAACCTGTAAATGCCCAATGTGAATAGAATGGCACAGCAAGTGAGTGATATAGCCCAAGTTAATATTGCTTAATATTAGCAACCCTAGGTGCCTATAATTTCTTAGTGAGAGACTTCGTTTCTTCTTTACAAGTCCGCCCATACAATCAATTGTAGGCGATCACAGCGATCAAGCTACAATTTGTTTTGTCCCGTCTGTAACTTAAAAAAAATGAATTTCAATGTTTAAGTATCACCACCGGAAGATCTTTCATTCATATATTTTAATGTTATTATTTATTTAATTTATTAAGCTTATCTTGTCCGGGTTATGAAACAGATGACCAAAATAAAAAATATAAATTGAAAAAAAAATATTTATTCCTGATTTCAAAAATCGATTTCTCTCGGATATTAAAATATAGTTATGTAAGTTTTAACCTATAAGATAGAGGTGGGTAGAAATCTATATATGTGTGTGCGTGCAAAACATGTAAAAATTGATAAAAAGCTTTTGTGAATTGTACAGGTATCGTACTATAAGGCGAGTAACCGAATATATAACGCGGTAGGTATAAATAGGTATTGTTTACAGATGCATGCATATAGCATATAGCATGAGTGGACCATTACCGTGGTCGATTTAATAACATTACGGCCAATATACATATACATTATAATATTATATAGACTAACTCTACCACGACATGCGGTGAATCGTAAAAGTCAAATTTGTTTTATTTTTATTCATTCGATATACCTATAATAATATATATTTTTTTAATGTGCAGCAAAAAAATCGCCATCTATTTTATAATCGTATAAAATATTATTTACATAATCATAATAACCGTACCTATACGTATATATAATTTGCAGTGTATTATTAGTCTACACCAAAGTTATATGGCTTTATTTTTTATTTTTTTAATGCGACCTGGTATCATTAACGGGCTTATGCTAATAGCAGTTGTTATTATACGCGTTGTCGTATTATACGACTGTGAACGGTATCGAATGTGCAAGTTTATATTACATACTTACATATTATTATTATTTGTTATTAGTGTCATCGTCGCTATTATATAATGTTTGAATACCTGATGGGATTGTAAAAAAAATATTTTTCAAAATACCACACTCTATTTATAAGTATAATTATAAGTACCTACAGTACTACATTTACATTTACATTATACAAAGATTAAAATTGGTTTTTGGTTACCAAACTTTGTTATTATGCGTGACTTAAACAGATATGATATACCGATGCAAAATTTGGTTTCGATTTATTACGTTGTATATTTAATAATTATAGAAATCGCGAAAATTCATTTAAACTATAATTTAATTGTATTTCTGAAGCTAAAACCAATCAAGACGTTTGTCGCATACAAATCAAAGATCTGCAATCAATATATGTCAATTTATAGTTACGGCAATTGATTTTAAATTATAACATCATAATTTTTATTATTGGTCATACGCACGCAATGCACAGTATAATAAATAATAATATTCAATAAGTTTTGGTCAAATCACATCATATTATACATATTATGATGTGCTATATATCTAATCTCTATATTAATGTTGAAACCGTTTTAAAATCGAAACGAGCGTCGATATTATACATATTATATACATTTATTGCAGTATAGGTACGATTTAAGCGTTAACAAGGGCGGTATATGGTATAAGCACAATGCACATGTACCGCTCGAGGACTTGTTGGTACATATAACTTTATCTCGGAAAATAACTGAAATTAATGAAATTCTGTTTTTTAATAATTATGGATAATGGAAATCCTTTTAATTATTTATTGAAGTTCTATTATAAAAATAACATAAATTTGTTCAAAGCATTGTCATTTTGTCAGAGGATTACCAGAAAAACAATATGGAAAAAGTGCATCGCCTATGGACGATATATGCGCGCGTTCCCATCATGTTGTAGGTATCTGCAGTAACACCATATAAACCTATTTAATAATATTATATATATACGAGTATTATTTTGATGATGATTGTATTTCATAGTTTTACCATTGTTTTTTAATTTTTTATTCCGTCAAAAGTCGCCCACGTAACGCGTATACGATACTTATATAGTATATTACCATAGGTATTATAATATTTGTTTTATCGAATCGCGATGCGTTACACTGTTGTCGGGTTATGTAATAGGTTTTTCTGTGGAAAAAACAGTTCCCATAATCTTAGGCGCTGCAGTGGCAAGACGAAGACGCGTCGCGGACCACATCACATGCGTTACTATACAATATATATATATATATATATATGTGTGTGTGCATTATAACGGGTAGTAACGGCTTCGTACTGATTACCTACAATAATTCAAAAGTAAATTCGTGTGTTTTTGACACATGCTCGTGCATCTGTCAAAACAGCCACTTGACCGGATGATTTATACTTTCACTGCGCACTGTACGCGCCGTCGTTCCACAATTGTTTCCGAATTAAAAAATAATAATAATAACAATAATAATAGTAATATTCGTGATTAAAAGAGTGAGAGAGGAAAAAACAACACTCTGCCGTGATTGAAGTCTTCATCAACGTTGTCGTCGCCGCGGTCGTCGTCGTCATCGCCATCATCACCATCGTCATAATCATCATCATCATCATCATCATCATCGTCATCGTCATCGGTATCGCCGTTGCGTCTGGTCACGAAAACGTTCGTGTCGGTACCTACGTATATAATATAGTATAGGTAGGTTGTTCACGTTGTTTGTGCGGTTGCTGCCGTTGTTGTGATAATATTATTGTTATTATTATTATTATTGAAGCACTAAGTCGCTGGCGATTTGTGTGAAAACCGTCATCGAGTAATTGTATTTATTTCCAACGAAAATATTATTATTCGTCCGCGTGCATATCGTCATAACATTATAAAGTGTAAAATATTAATAATATAACGCACAACACAATACGAAACGAAACGTGCGGCGCGCCGAGTCAAACCGAGTGGTGTCTCGGGGCTGCTACGCGGTATTGCACGGCGATTCGAGTGTTTTCTTATGGAATTCTCGCGGCCATTGTGTCGGGGACGCGACCACCCGCGGACACCCCGACGGAGTGTATAAACCGGACTACTTAAGCACCTGATCCTATTAAATTCGAAAACTCTATTTTTTTCTCCCCCTCGGCTGTTTGTTCTTAAGTGACGTGGAATGCGAAAATCGAGAGCGCCGCACCCTCGCGCTGCAGACGCGGTCTCCGCACCACCACCGCGCACACATCTGCAAGGTCGAGACGACGCGCAGGCACGATAGTCGTGTGTGTGTGTGTGTGTGTGTACATTATGTTATTATTATTATTATTATTGTGTGCGTATATATATATATAAATACGGTCAAAGGGTGTCGCGAGAACATAATAGTATAATCCGAATATTATAATATTGTCATGTGGAGGTTTATGTCTTTGATTTCGTCACGTACACATCACACACACAACAAACAAAGTCAGCCAAAGAAAAAAAAACACTGGTAACACAATATTAAATTGTCGAATATACCACTAAATCGTTTAAATCGTCTTGTACTTGATAATATATAGTTGTTAAAACACGACATAATCTACGCGTCTAATAAATAATATACATTAAGTACAGGACTTTGACGTAACACTGCAACATAACGTATAATCACTAGACCTAGTTTGCCGGTTCGACAGGTGATGTCTACTGCAGTTCGCTACAGTCTTTATTAATCGTATATATCTTTTCAATGGGCGTAAATCACAGGAATTGAATAAACTCTGTGAAATTATCATTAAAATATTAATTGATCGATCTTTTAAATATGTAAAACCAAAAAATAAAAAATATAATATTTTATATGAGTACTTACGTATACATTTTTTTTTTTAATAACAGCATCCAATATGGCAATTTATTGTGATCTACGAAAAAAACAAAATGATATTATATTATACAATTAATATTATAATGTGTGATCTATAAAAACTTACTAATTGTTTTGATAGTTAGCTCTAATAACCACAAACGCATAAAACAATTAGCTAACTAACATATTATTATAATATTCCTCCCGCGTAAAGTAATAATATAGTTAATAATATACTTGGTTGAGGCTCTGCGTTCTGCACATTTCGTTCGTAATCCCTCTTTAGTCTGTTTTTCGCAAACTGGAAGAATTTAACTCTAATATACGAATAATCTGAATGAATATCATAAATTATTAACATTTTAAATGAAATATAACGGACACTTCATACTGTAATGCCTTATCAAATACAATATTTTCAATTGATTTCTCTTCAAATTTGCATTCCATTATATGATTCCTTCGCGACTTTTACATCGTGAATATTCAACGTATAATTTACGTGTAACAAATAAATCAACTTTCTAAAAGCTTTATTAACTTATTGAAAAATGCAAGACTATCACTAGAAATTTTTATCTTTTATCTGGTGAATCTTTGAGTTTTCGTTTATTCTTTTCTCTGGGGTTTTCTTTATTTTTTTGATATTGTCCATTTTTCGTAGCATGCGCCCTTTATCTGATAACTGATATGTGCCTGTGTAACATTATGAACTTTGATTCTAACGATCAACCGTTTTTTGTCTATTAATTGAAGTTATTTTCTTTATCACTTATCAAATTATTTATAATTATTTTTATGCAGCATATAATAAATATAAATAATACATATTATTAATATATAGGTACTAACGGTCTAACAGAATACGTTTAAAATTCACAAATATCGACTTTTGAGTGTTTCCTCCAATGTTTGGTTTACACGTTTTACATTTAAAATACATTAAGTGTAGATATGTAGTTAGTAGGTAATATTATTATGTTACTACTTTGTTACTACTAAACTTTGATAAACCTTTAGAATTGTTAACAAAACGTGACCATAAAATATATTGACTATACGTCTATGATCTATGTAATTTACTATTTAATAAATTATAACAGATAGTATTTGATTAGTAGACAGTATTAGACGCAGGCATTTTGTTACCTTGACAATTGGATTATTCGTATTTTATTCTCTAGAGCAGAGGTCACCAATTGGCGGACCGCGAACAGTTTTCTTTTTTACGGATTCTTATCAATGGAGTAGATATTACAATTTTTATAATATATAAATAAATAAAAACTATAAATGTGTCATATAAAATGTATAATACGGCAAAAAAATTATTTAAGTAATAAAAAATAATCTGTATTTTTATAATCACTAACTGTTAGGCACCGCGGACGGTAATTTTCAAAACGAACCTCCATAGACATTAGTTTGTGACCTCTGTTGTAGAGTATAGATATGTTTCTTATAAATTGTATTAATGAAATAAATTTGTTTTACTGTCGTAACATTTTTTAAATATGATTTAAAATAATGGGCACTATATTTTTAATATATACATATATTCATGATTTTTCAAATAAGATTAGTGAATTATTTTATATTTCGTGTATAATATTATGTATATATATTGAACAAAACATGTTTTGGTAGATGATCACGTCATATTGGATTGCCAATTTTTATTTTACTTAAGTGATGTACATGATATTATATAAAATATCTGACTTAAAAGATCGAGTGGTCCCGTTTGAAGAGGAATCGTCTGGTCATTATCCGTAATTGTAAATAATTTTGTGCGACATAATAAAGGTAAGAGCATACAATAATAACAAAATTATGAAAATATGTATCTATATAAATGAATGATGATAATATACCCCGCCGGCCACATGAGCTTGTATAAAAATAGGTCTCATACGCCGCCGCGGGTATAAGTTATACGATGACCAGAGCGAGCGCCCGAAGAGAAAGCTCATTATTATTATTATTATTATTTAGTCCGTACGGTCTGGTAATCGATGCGGTTCTAATTTACAGCCTTTTACAAGACGTTTTATTACCGTCGTAACGCGCCGGTGTGTTTAATAATAATAATATAATCGTCGTAAAGTCGACGGCTGTTTTACGACAAAACCTTATTAGCAGCTCGTCTTACGGGTCGGAGAAAAAAAAATCTAACAAAGTCGTATGCGCGGTATAATTAAAATAGTATACCAGCAGCAACATACAGGTACCGCTACTACCTATTATTATTATTATTATTAAATAATATAGTGGTTGCAAGTACAGTAGTGACGGCGTAGTCGCGTAAACGCGCGGTATATAATAATATAATATTATATTCTCAGGAGCTCGTACTTATACTCATACGTGTTATTAGTATGAGGAACGATTTGCGGGTATTGTGTACTGATAGTATATAGTTTACGCCAAATAGATCGCCGCCGTCAAAGAAGTGTCCTGCTGCAACGCAGATCGTAACTCAGGCAGGTATTATGGCAGCTGGCTGAGTATTCTACATAGTACATAGTACATACTTATTACACCTCAGCGTAACGTTTCAAAAACAATAAACTTATATGGTTAAATTGTTTGTCCCCCCCCCCCGCCAAAACAATATTTGCCAGGATCACCACCCATGAGGAACATCAATATACCTTTACCTATTTGTGGTTAAAATAATAAAACAAATAAATAATAGTGCAAAAATATTGTCCGGAGACTGAATCAAGGACGTTTATGTTTACTTGTTGGTTAAAATCGATTAATTTCCGATAGAACGGAAATTAAATAGTCATTAACGTACTGACAACGATTTGAAAAAGAGACGTTGTCATGTAATCTAACCATCCAGTGGCACTTACCCTTCTTACTACAGTTGGCTTCAGAGGGATTATCTTTTGGATGTCATATTTAGTGAGCACGCCAGACGCCCAGACAGACGTAAGTACAAATTTTAATATATTAGCTATTGCCGTGGATATTCAATACGGTTTGTTTGTTATTAGGGTGTTGAATTAAATCGACTATACACATAATATGTTATCTATTCGCGATTATTTACTATCAAAAACACAATAATATGTTAAATAAATAATATTATTAATATTGTATATACATTATAATTTATAATATATCTGGTTGATACAATTGGAAGGTAAACAATTTTCTGACGGATCATCTCCGCTCAGAATCGCTTTTCGTACGTGATGGTGATGATCTATTATTAAATTCAAATTAACATATGTGTTTCAATTATCGATTCAATGAAAAAGTACACACTGCACAGTAAAACGATTACCAACTTTTCTCCATTTTTTCATTTTATTATTGTCTACTATTGAAACATAATTGATTTTTAGTTTGTAATTGTATGGAAAAAGTCAATGCTATTAAAATTTTACACTTATCTAACATACGCTAACAGTTAATTTTACATATCCTATAAAGTGTTAATAATTAACTCATGTTTCTCGGACGTTAAAGTTGGACTTTTCTCGAGGCTCTGACGTTTAGTCACGACTATCGATGAAGGATAGTTTCCTATTTTCCAATCTCCTAAGTGAAAGTTTCTTTTTTCCACAACGTATGTGACACGTTCCAATACTCAATTGTTACTCATTGATCATAATATAAGCGGCGTATAGATGGCAGGTAATAAGTAATTATTAATGAAAGTATAATATTGAGTGGGTGGACCATATGTTGCATAATATAATTATTATTAAAATGTTAATGACGACGGCGACTGGGAGAACGCGGATAACGACTCAATCCCGGACGTGGGGTGTGTGTGAACGAAATTCATCAGCATCCACCGCCGAACTTGGACCGAACACACACACACACACACACACCCATCATAATAATATATACCATCACGTGATATAATATATATCACGTCCATTGGTGTGCTCTGCGTTTAAGTCTCCCGGAGCTATATATATATATATATATATATTATAACATATATTATGTTCCTGAATATTCTGGATGTACTACACTTGCTGTAATTACCATCGTTGCGCGCCCGTGTGCATATGCGTACGCCGGATGAACAATGATGCCGAGTTAATATATTATTATATAGACACGCGCAGTTACACTACATAATATTATAGGTATAAACGTTTTAAAATATGATCGCGACGTGGAACATTATATTATATTATTATACTTTGGTTGGATATTTATATATTATAATGTATCGTAAAATGTAAAGGGCGTAAAGCGAGTAGTCACTTCAAAAACGGAGATGCGATTCTGTTACCTCCTCGTCATATTCCGACGTGCATTATAACGTACGCCTCCTGTATACGATATATCGTAGTATTTATAACATATTATGATGGCCGGCCGCCTTGATAACGCACCGCGCTTCCGTCGTGTGTAATGGAAAATATTTATGTGGCACATAAACTATATTCTGTTATTAAAATTCATAATTACATAATTACTTAAGTCTACGCATTATATTAAACTATATACGGTAATATAGTTTTTTTTAAATTTTATATCTTCAAAACGATGTAAATTTTACATATTTATTATTATAATAAATAGCACGAAAATATGCGCATACATATAGTTAAAATTCCAAAAAATTATTAAGTATGTTTTCATAAAGTAAAAGTGATTTCTGTCAATAAACTTCTTGTTACATAAGTATAAAAATGTATAATCACAACTCCTCTCACCCCCTCCCCCCAAAAAAAATGTCTGTATGACATATATTGTAACATGGGCAGTACCTATTTAAAACGAACTATAATATAATATGTCTTATAGATATAGACATATTTAACATCATATTATTGCAATCGGTCTTTGTAAGGTGTGTGTGTGTATGTGTGTGTGCGTGCGTGGTCTATATTATGCAGAATCGTTGTGAACGTGTGTAGATTTGGCGGCCTTGTAACTTAATATTAATTTTTTCAAATACCTATTAATATTTATCAAGTTATTTGAAAATGATCGCAAGTCACTTTATGCAATTCACGTTGTGCAATAAAATAATCCACAACTCCTAATAATAAATAAATCTTCAAATTTGTTTAATTTTATTAAATAAAAAAAATGGATTCAGGTGTATGTATTTTAGAATATTGTATGCATTAAAATAAAATATCTATTTTATCTACCTATTCGATACAGCTCAAGTCTTTGTATTGAAACCCTTTGACCGAATAAATCGATCTTTTCCTTTCGATCTCTTCATGACTATTAGGTTGGGTTGGTCGGGACGTGCACGCTACAACTGCACAATATTCAATGACAACAACAACAACAAAAAATATCGACGACACCCCTAAAGACATATAATATAATATACAGCCATAAAGGTAACTATTATCTTATCTCCTACGCGTATATAATATTATTCCGCACCAGACGTATTATGTGTCCGTCTGTTAGTTTTGGACGTCTGACGCGTCGACGTTTTAAGACCTAACAGGCACGGTACAATGTGTGTATATGTGTATACGAATAATAATATTATATCATATAGTGTTACGGAACGTTTCGTGCGTGTATTTCGATTTATAGCGATCTCGGTCGGCCCGGGGGATTGAATGTCAGTTAAAAAAAAAAGAGTAATAATAATATAACATTTCGTCGCTGGCGACGCATTATCCTTGTGAAAAACACCGTAAAATGATAATAATATAATATATAATATATATATACAAGGTGATTCATCAAGCATGTTCACCCCCTTTTATCCGTTATAATAATGCATTAATCCGAATTTTGATTTTTGGATTTATTTATTCTACTTCGAGACTTCAATCTCAGATACTCAGATTCGTTATGGAATTTACAGGTTGTCGTACATTGGATAATTATCGACATTTAGACAAGTATAGTATTCGATCTATCAAACATCATCTGGGAACTAAGGATTTTTCTTGTATGAAATAATAGATATATAATATATACCGTAAGGAATATCACAGGACACTCTTTAAATAAGAAAACAAATTAAGCATGTCATAAATACAAGATTCTTAAGTACGATAAAAAATTCCAAAAATCAGAATTTAAATAATTGTATTATCAAGGTTAATAATAATGGTCCACCCTGTATATATTACATGCACGATTATAAGAGTAGTGGCACTATATATTTTGTATGTTTATTGCGTACGTCCGAACTCAAATGTTGTCGTCAAATGTTATTATTATATACCTGTGCAAGCGACCGTAAATTACCGAATACCAGGTATAAAACAGTAGGGCACGTTTGCACTGCATGTGGGACACAATACAGCATGAGATTTATATATTATATATACGCGAATAAAACTCTTTTGCGTGCTTGCGGTACGTCTTAAATTATGACAGAATCATTATTATCGTCTCATTATTATAACGGTTGAACACAAGTGTTCGTGTTTGGATAGATAGAGCTTCACCCACCGTTACCACGCTGAATAGTGTTGGCTACATTTATACATAATATTATTTAAGTACTGTGGACGTAAATTAATAAATCTATAAAAATACAATTATATATTTTGTATGTACTTAATTTATACCATGGTCAATAATTAATTAATAGTAATAATTAATCAATCGATCATCGTGAGAGAACACCCTTATCTGTCTTCTCTCATTATATTTTATCGTATAACTTAACCTAGATGTTTATGTTGATATATTTAATTGTTATTAGTCTATTAATATTGAATATGAAAATACATTTTAACGACTAAAGCCTTAATAATAAATTTGGTTACATAGGTATTAAATAATTTTTTCTTAACTTATTTTCGCATTCTAATAATTGTTTATATATTGCAACTGCTGCAGTAACAAAATAATAAACATCTGTTTCCTAATTTCCAAACTTAATGTATGTAACTATAATATTTAATACTGCATATACCAAAAATCTAGCAAATTAAATATATATAGGTACATTCTTTTTTATAAATACAGTTTTATGTAATGTAACAGTTCAATAATTAGTGTCAGATTTTATTATAAAATATGTAATACAAACACGAATAATCAAAATGTATATTTTAAATATCAAAATAGAAATAATGTTGTTAAAAAAATTGATGGCGATGTTCATAAAAAAGTTTCCAGCCAGTTTTAATGAGCATTTAATGTATAGATTTAGGTCAGAGAAATAAAGGGCACACGCAAAGTAATCTTGTCAAATAATTATATGAGGTACCCCACATAACTACTCAATTTGTCAAACTTTTAATACTCATTTATATAAAAAAAAAAAAAAAAACTTGAAAAAATTATTAACTAACATGCTAACTAACTGAACTTATTTAATAATTGATATTTATTCATCATCTATTGAGGTGTCATTAAAAAAATAATAAAACTGTAAGTTGTTTGTTTTTTTATACATAATACAGTGTCAACACATTTTCAACAAACCAAAATATTGAACAAGATAATGCGAAAGTTATTGTTACAACGACCAACCTGTATAATATAATTGTAAACAACCGGGTGGGTTTTTTATAATAACAATAAAAAATTGTACAAAAAATTTTGGAGGTAGGCGGAAATAATATAGCGATGGCCCCGGTAGTGAAAACAAGTTTATGATACCACCTATGACGTACTTAGAATATAAATTATTAATATATAACACATTTATAATAATAATACGCGAGACGAAACAAAAATACCAACACATGAGAACAAAGTGCCAAAATAACAAGAATCATTAATTTTTTTTTAACGCGTTACATCGATATATCACAATATCAGTAATATAAGTATAATAATAAATGATTCTGTACATCGTGTTAGTGGATTAATGCATAACGAATCTATAAACGATGAGATTATAATTTGTATCCGCAAACATACACATTAATTAGTATTTATAAATATATATGGCCTTAAATCGAAACGCGTGTGCCGTTAAATCATGGTATACGTTTTGGGCTTGCGGATATCAAGGCAGTAAGTAAAACAGAATAAATAATAATTACAATATTGTACAAAAAATCCTAAAATTATATTTTAAATGTTATAGATTTATAACAATTTAATTTATCAATTATTATAATATATACTTTAATTTTTCAGAAATTTCGTTTTATTTATTAATTCTCAAATTTCAATCTAAGATTTAAAAAACAATAAAAGTGTTAATAAAATTACAATTTAAATACTTACTACATGATACAGAAATAAACATTACTTAAATTATGCCATTTATATTACATTTTATTGTACGATTTAAAAAAAAAACTGATTTCTTTTTTTACCAAACATGATATTTCTTTCGAAAGGTAATAACAGTAATAAAAAATGACTAATAACAGAAAAGTCTTGATTTTCTGAATTTTTGTAAAAATGATGTGAAAGTCAAAAATGCATGATGTGACAGAATCACACAATATAATAGTAGATATACGTTTTACCATCAAAGACCTACAGGTTACGGGGAAAAAAGTTGTAGGTCACTTATAAATAGTTACATAGATTACTATAGTATACTTTTATCATAAATACACTAATCGAAAAGTCATTTTCTGATAAAAAAAAAAAAAGATATTATAAACGTTTCGAAAATATTGTATATGTTGGTTCTCCTTTGGATTTAGTAGGTATGACTTAAAAATTCATACTCTGACACTATATATAGACCTATACATATACGCAATAGAAAATGTAATTATTACTCAATACTTACAAGTTACTATTTGCGTTATATAAACCAATTAAAGTTTGAATAATTACAATTTTTTTTTTTTTGTATTGATATAATTTTAATATTTTATCGTACTTAAAAAACTTTTTATTTGTACACAACTAAAACACGGACTTTCATACATTTTCCTATAATACTTGGTTTGTTCTTGTTTTCTACGAAACACGTCCTTTCTTAAATTCTTTTTTCTTTTTTAGTTTCATATTATATTATACACCATACGCCACACACATTCACAACACGCAATAAATCAAAAAATCATCATAATTATAATATATAAATACATATATTATCATGACGTAATAGTTGTCCACGAATTAAAATGTTCATATGAATTCGCTGATGCATTCTTCATTCTATTTTTGCCGTGTCCAAACATCCCGGACTCAAGTATATTATATTTTATAATGTTTTCGAATAGCTCTGCGACCAATTTCGGTTCGTTTATTACGTGCACAATCCGACGTTTCGAAATAATAATAATTTTTTACTGTGCGATGACCACCGATAACGAATATATGACCCGTGGTCGAGCGTATTATCGTTGCGCTTCATGTTATTCCAATCGAATTCATCGTATATATTATAATAATGATAATTATCACGACGTGTATTATATTAAATGGTATAGGGTACCTACTTACCAAATAATCGTCGAATAAAATAATTTACGATATTTATGCACATTGCGCATGAACATGGTTGAAACAAACGACATTGGTCCGATAGCTTGCTAGACACGCCATGATGAAAGCAAATAAAGTGAGATTTTAGGAGTTTAATTCCCCTCTTCTACCACCTCAATAGTCCGATATAATTTATGATTTATATAGACTCTCCTACGGCTGTGCATGCACTATTAACAAAAAAAAAAAAAAAAATTATAAAAACATGTCCATATTATAATATATTATAATAACATTATCAATTGCAACACAAACTAAACTATATTATGATATTATACGAACGTTAATTTTTGGCCATGTAAAGATTAAATATAAAGATTAGGTAAACAGTGTTGTAAATGTGATTACATTCGTATTAATAACTATATAGATATTCTAATATTATAAAATGGTTTTTGCAATATTTTTAAGTTATAAGAAGAGAATCAATTGTATAATTTAATATGAGTAATATAATTTTACTTTTATTTTAATAAATTATAAAATATACAATTATATTTACTGATACATTTAAAAAATTACAGTAAAATTGTATTATTACTGTGGGTCAAATAGTAACGAGGACAGAGCTGCTCCTGTAAATTATCTACCAGTCAAAAAAAACTGTTGATTTGAATTCGTTATTTTTTCTATTTTTCGAATTTTGTTTAAGGATTTTTCCACGTTTAGATCTGTTGCGAACTATGCTGCAGCTAAATTGTAAACGGTTCGTCTAATAATCTACCTATTTATGGAGATCATTATAATATCAATTCACAACTTTGTAAGTAAATATGTATAAAGTAAAATATTTATAACATCAAACAATCTCGTCAAGGTTGTATTATAGTCCGAATGTTCAGCTCCAAGCCGTTTCGTTCACACAATATCATAATACGGTTTATATATCAAACGATATACTGTCATCACTATTCACTCGATTAAGATTCTTCCAAATCTCACGGACGAGTCTGTTGCTCCCTAGAAAATGACCAGCGATAAGAATTCATTCCAAGCGTTCACCGTTCCTGCTCAGTTATTATTATCCTACGCCAACGGTGTCTGGTTTTATGCGCTATAGCCGGCAGCCACAATAAGGAGTGGTTCGCCAAACTGGAAGTACCTATATGACAATAATTTATAATTATTATAATATTTTATAAGTCAAAAATAATTACATGCTATTATATAATTAACCTTTTAAAATGTCTAATAACACATAATATAACATTATAAAAATAAAAAATTACATTGTAATAATATTCAGTACTGTTATTAATATTGTTGTATCTTTGTAAGAAACAAATAGAATATTATTCAGTAAGTATACTACACGTATTAATATTATATTAGTATAGATTTTAATTTCAGTACTGATAAAAAACAATATTTAAAATATACTGATACTATTGTGTTTTTCTGGTTGTGTGCTTTCGTTTGCTTCTATGCGTGTAAGGATAACTGATTTGGGTTCATTTAAATCTAAAAGGACGAACCCAATACTACTCAAAACAAAATTTTATAATCTTAAATTTAACATGAATGATATTACATACTGCAGAGAGACCATTTATCGAATTTCACCGCAATTCTAAAATATTATTCAAAAAATCCCTGCGTATTGGCACACACAACACCTGTAGTACTTTAAAATAGTATTAAGTACATACCAGAATATCATTGATTTTGCTGAAGTCGTCTCAAATGTTTTTGATGGTTACAACCATACACTAATTTAATTGATATCTATGCACTTAGGTAAGTCGATGGGTCTAAGATGAGTTATATATGAGTTATTATTATTTAAATTATTTAATAATACGGTGTATATATAAATAAAAATTAGTAAATCCCATGAGAAAATTCTAAATCTATACTGGACTTCAACCTAAATTACGTTAGCTTTTTACACTTTGATTTTACGGACATGATAATATTTCAATGTATTATATCTTCTTCGAGGTTACAATACTAATATATATCTCACAGTAAAACTTACTCGTAACGTATATTATACTTTATCATTCATAAGCTAAAAATAATTATTATTCTAATGTACCTATAAAATTTAATTGGTTATTAATTTATTATTAATCACGAATATCTTCTCCGTATAAGAACGTTTTTATGCGAGTATAGCTTAAGTGTTGTACCTATACAATAATATAATTTTATTATTATAAAACAAAATCATTAAACTGTTCACCTTGAGTGCATACGGTTTAAGTACATGTGATTAAAAATTTTATAAACCGTTTTTATTCGGACAATGTATGGCAATCCCGTGCAAGTTTAGTTTTGACATCAGTAAGAAAAGAATCAACAACATTCTCTCCAGACTCCAATAGAATACCTAAAAATAACTTTTTCAAATATTTTCACAAGTACAATGTATACGCCATTCTTATGAACTTGCATAATTAGTTTTGACATTCAAACGATACTCCTTATCGATAATTTCTGTTATTTTTTTGTATAATTATGAATATTTTAATACCTAATAATGGAATATATTTTTTAGTTATTTAATTTGTTATTAACCTAAATGGCTGCACCTAGTAATATTAATTATCGTATATCGGAAATGACACTGTATTCTTTATAATATTTATTGTTGTGGTTCAGTGATCTTTCAAAATTTTTTATCATATACATAATGCCTTGGTTAAAAATTCGACTTAATGTAGATAATATGTATCAAAATAAACCAAAAATATTTTCCTAGGAATATGAAATTTAATATGTATGCTGCCATTCAGAAATGTTAAAAACTTTTAAAAAAAATGTAATGATAAGTAGTAAAAATATAATTTTTATTCATAAATGTTGTGTTGTATTTGATATCAAGTTATATAAAAATAATAATTTCAAAAATATTTAAACTTTTTGAAACAATATGTATTGATACTTACGTATAAACGGATCACTTTGTTCATAAAATGTCCAACACAAAGATCAAGACATTTTGATGGAGCTGAAATAAAAATTGAAAATATAATATATATATATATATCAGTCGTTAGATGTTTTGTAATTCTATTGTTGCACATTAATATTTGACGACTTCGATGAAAGCCTATCAAAAGAATGAACAATAGAATAACGTAATGATAATAATAATAATAATAATAATAATAATAATATAATATAAAATTTTTATTAATATAAAATCATTATTATTATAGTATTATTAATAACGGCCTATAATAGTTATGACAGTGACACCTCAAAACTTGACCTCCTCACCCACCTGCTGTCCAATCACTACTGAATTACACAGTCACGTGCAAGGATTGCATGAAAAATTGTTTTACGATCGTTTAGTATTAAAATCCACGACCCCGTACAATAAAATCCGTCCGTAAAACCGAACATAAACGCTACAAAACAAAACATATTTGGTATCATAGAGATAGGTAATTAAATTGATTTTTGACGGAAGACGAATGTCGTATATCGAATTGTGTCTTTTGTATTGTACCTATAGCTGCAGGTAATATACGAATGTCGTTTTACGTTCGATTTCAATCAATGACATTAAATAATAATTGAGCATTACTGCTCTGTAATCCATTTTAGCACCTGTATATTAATATACCTATATAAACGATGCTAAAATTATATTTTAATCTCATCGTGATCCAAGACTTTCGTTGATCGTACTTTTATTTTAATTTTAAAACACATAATATTCTATAAATGAATCATGAACTCAAGGAGTTTTTCTTATTTCCGTCTCTGTAATATATTATTTTGTTTGACGTTATGTTATCGCATTTACCACACATTCACTCTTTGGCTTAGATTATTTATTCGACAATATTTGAAAGACATGCAGATTATTTAGAGGCCACTAGAAGTGATGTCCAATCACGGCACTTATACTCACACATCTGGTAGTTGATGGAAGGGAGGGGGATTAATTTTTTTTAATAAGTCATGTTCAAGCTCATCCGATAAATCTATATGTGATAGTTCATGAATAATTTGTGTAGGATTCATTTTGCATAAAGTTAGTGTGGGTGCTATATGATATATAGTCACGGGAACTATATACCTAGTTATTAGTTATTTATTGAATTGAAACATGATGACTTTGATCGTGTGCTACTTGACGTTACAACTGGTTCATTGTATAAATCAATATTTTACTTTAAAAAGAGCCCCAATATCCCTGATCTTAAAAACGTTTATAATTTATATAAATTCAATAAAGTAGATCACTTACGAATTCTCAAATTTTTAATACATGGTAACTCAAGGTATTGAAGACAAATCCATTTTGCTGTGTTGCTTAAACGAGTAACATGTTCCGGTCTATAAATTCCCGGGCCATCTCTAGCGGGCATCGTTCAACAATAGTATGTATCGATTGCGGTGTTTTCATACCACTTCATAAAATTTAATATTTATTCAGTTAATTATTTATCATTCGCATTACATCTAAGAACATACATATAATAATTAAATTTTTATAAAAGGCGACAACGTACTATTTTAGGAACATAATAATATGTTCTACATGAGTATTGCACGCCAATCACATTTCTACACTAATATGACTTGCGTACATTATACACGTTCTGTCGGCGAACCGTTTAAACTAAAAGCGAGAACGATCATCCGAAATGAAGACGAAACTATATCGATATTATAATAATGCATTATGGTTACCTACATCATAAGTAATCGCATACGAATATCGCATCGATACATCAAAAACGTGCACGAGCAATAATATCATAAAGGTATACCTACCTCGCGTAGTTTTTTCCTCTCCGTTTTATAATATTAATATTATATTATATATCCGTAGTACGATTGTTATCAGAACAATATTCTAAAATAATTACGACCACAAGTCCACAATTCATAATAATTTATAATCGCACGCATCCTACTACAAAGTCCGAACCCACAGCGTACAATATATTTAATAATAATAATATAATGATTATGTAAGTCGTCTCGATATTTATATTCGTATTATAATATACGACTTCACGATCACCGTATATAATGTATATTGTATATACATATAATATCATAATATTCGAAGACGCGCGCAATAGATATAACGTTAAGTACCCGTTTACTAAATATAATATATATATGCACACACACACACACACACACACTATAGTGCAGGTATAATAATATGTCTAATAAGACATCTGAAACCTATTATTTGTTTTATCGAATCTAATATTACAATCATATCGTTATAGAATCATGAAACTAATTATTTTCGAAACGTCGATTTCGCTCCCCCCCCCCCCGTACCATTCTCCCCACACCGGATAAATTCGATGATTCCGCTCCCTATACATATGGACATTGCGTGGTCCAAGACGTAGGTAGCATTATATATGTATTGTAATATGTATATATATCACAACATAATACGCACTGTATAATAATATCAACTGCAGCGGTTACCGCGGTATACGTTTGCAGCCGCCCGACGGTATTTAAAATCGAATATATGAGCTGATATAATACGTTATAATAATAAGCATATTATAGTATATACTTAACGTGTACAGGGCACAATGGACGCATAGTCGAGAGTAATCGTGTGTGTCGGCTAAGCGTCGTTTGAAATCAAATCGACCGGGAAAAACTTGAACGCGCCGTCACCGCCACCGTAGTCATTTTCGACGAAATTTTCATTGCCCGCGAAATTCGTGCACAATCGTTTTTAAACACTCGGCCGGCCTCGTACGATTGCATTTAAACAAATCGTGTTCACCGAGTTCCTCTATATTATAATACGTTTAAACGATATTATAACAGTACACGTATTATAGTAATAATATTAATAATATATTATATGATATTATACGCGCGCACTCGTAACGCGGAATCGTTTGTAAAACACGTGTTGCATATTGTACGATGCATGTCGTATGTGATTTATGTTGTGCGAGACGTAAAAAAATCGGGTCGCACAATGGACGCGACATGTGAAACCGTATAATAATAATAATAATAATATCTCGAAGAAGAAATCTCGCGTAGATATGTATATGAACGTGAAAAGTCGCGTCCCTCGACAAACAAAAAAGAAAAAGATTACTTTCTTCTTCTTCTTCTTCTTCTTCTCTTCTTTTCTTCTCATTCTGATCGATTGATTTCGAACAACATTTTTTTTCTCTTAGTTTTCACGATTATTATTTATATAGTAATGTATATTTTACGGCTGCTGTCGTTTGTCCTGCGGCTTGTCGTCGTTCGCACACCCTCCCCCTGGCCGAGCGCACACGGCACCACAATATAATAATAAATACATTATACTATTATTGTGTGTGTGTGTTTGTGTGTGTGTGTGTGTGCGACTGCGTATACGCGGACGACGGTCGATGTGTGAAAGAACTGGGACGGCCGACGACGAGAAGACGACCGAATAAATATTATTCGTGCGGGTGGAACACGCTATTATTATTATTATTATTATTATTATTACTATATACCCGGCATCACAATGGCACTCGCGAGTCGCGATGCACATGTAGAAAAATCGGTCATTGTCAGACTTGACGTTAATAAATACAAATTGCGCGACGCCACTGTCCGCCGGTCTACCTCCGCCCGCGCAATAGTCGGCGGCGGTAGTCGTCATCGTCGTTTGTTACATTATTTTCGACAACACACGATTTTCCCACAGTGAGCGCGCGTATACGCCTTATATATATATTGGCATTTACGAATATTTGTACGGTGTGTGTATCTGTATATATATATATATATATATATACAATATAATGTAGGTATATCGTATATTATATATATATAGGTATTTCACTCAAAGACAGTGGTCGATTTATGTTATGTTTAACTGTATATAAAGGTATGTGTATTTCTTCTGCAGTAGAACCACCTGTTTTCACCCCCTTGCAGTCAACCGATATGCATATAATATGCGTACCTATTTTTAAGTCACATCATTGATCAATAAGATATTATATTATTAATATGATTTGCTAAA
Organism: Rhopalosiphum padi; assembly: GCF_020882245.1. Lineage (NCBI taxonomy): Eukaryota > Metazoa > Arthropoda > Insecta > Hemiptera > Aphididae > Rhopalosiphum > Rhopalosiphum padi. The sequence continues at coordinate 35,885,952 of NC_083597.1, forward strand.
TTCATGGGAATTGTTTTTACTTACATTTCGTATAGCTATCGCCAGTCGCCACTCACACTCAGTATTATCATTCTTTTTTGCACAATACACGTCGTATATACACAATATTATATGCATATATATAATATATAATATATGTATAAATTGCGATTTAAACTAGACCGTGCCAATGGTTTAGATAATTTACATTAGTATATTGTATAATATGTATCTTTATTTTAAAGTTAAGTTTTTTATTTCACACTATTTTACTAAACACTAAATATATTAATTTATTTTACGAGCTGCTTTATTTTAAAGATTATTGCTCCATCTGATATAGCCTACTTTTGAGTTCTGAGTACACGAGTATAGGAAGGTAAATAGGCAATTTTGTCAATAATTCAAATTTTAAATATATACTACGATCAATTGTATATAAACAATATCTATAGGACATGAAAAAAATAATTTATTAACTAATAAGTAAGTACAATAATCGTATTAAATGGAAATAATATTAATAAATTGAACGTATATTAATATGAAAAATAATAACAGGTAAACTTTATCACGTAGATTTGATACACCATTCAAATAATATTGATTATTGTTCAATCAAGAACACCATTTTAGGGTTGACTGCAGGGTGTACTTGGGTACCCCTATTTATTATTTGCATCTTATTGGTATGCCATATAATATCCAACAACGAATCCATAAAAGTTAAAATATATTATAAAAACCATTATTTAGAGCAAAAGTTTGTTTAAGTCGTCATTGAAAATGGTTAATCTAATTGCCTGTAATTTAAAATGTATTAATTTGAGAAAAGTGATTATAATTTAGACTTTAAGTAAACGTATAAAATGTGTGTGTTAATACACGAGATACGTTATCAAGGGTAGGTATTACCAATTAAACTTTCTTTTATTTGCATGTGGTTCAACATCAATATAGGTTAGCAGTTTTTCAAGAGAAGCACCTATTTTGTTTGTTTTATATGCAAGCGCTTATCCGTAAAAACCTAACCATGCGAAATAAATACACGGAGAGCTTTATTATACATCGTATTTCGCAAAAAAAAGCGCAGTATTATTAATATTTTTTCGATACCACTTTTTGTTTCTTGGTCAAAAAGCTTGATAATTCAAAATAAGGTTTCTCCTGAGATTTTTATAGCGATTAAAAAAAAAAAAAAATGAAAATATACGTAGTATAGTCACTGCAAATTTCACAACATAATCATGTTGGAGCATTTATTAATAATATAATAACATCTAATAAAATCCAATTAATAAGATATTATTAACGGTTGATTTATAAAAATCAATAAGATTTTCTGTAGCCTGTAACAATGATGTTCAATAACGCCGTATATGAAAATAAATTTTTCAAAATATTTAAAACTTTTTGTAATATTGACTGCCTATCGATAATGTAGACACTTAAATGGATCACATTGTACAACATATAAATCATCGTTTACGCGCATAGAGTTCAGAGACCTCACACACCACTGCACGCGCGCACACATACACGAATAGATACGCAAGTACGCTCCCGGGACGAGTTCAGATCGTTTCCGATACGACGCGGCAGAGGAGTCGGTCGACGACGCCGTTAATGGACGCTCGCGATAACAGCCGCACCCGCGCCCGCGATCCAATAAAATACATCTCGTGCAGCCGTTTTCCTTTTCGCATTTTTTTTTTCTTTTTTTTTCATTCTCCGTTTGTCTAATGAGCCTCGCGATGGCCGAGCGTCCTCTTATATAGGTACCACTATTACAGGCGTACCTACATATATATATATAATATATTATGTGTGTGCGCAACCAGTGCGTGTGATGGGGGCGACCCATAACACTATCAAAAAGGTCGGATTACGCGGTGGCGTAAATTTTTACGGAAAATAATATATTATATTATTATCGATCCGCACACTAGGGGTCACGGAGCACACGATTCTCGCACGAAAAGAATGCGTTCTGCGATCGCGATTCCGTCGATAGATTCTGCTCGTATCGCAGAGCGGATTGCGCACTTGTATATACCTGCATAATACTGCTGCAATTTATTTATCTCATAACAGTAATAATAATAATGTAGGTATGCGATGCGTTGTTTTTCTGGTCGAATCCGCGAGCGTGGTGAAGTGTGCACCATAAGTGCGTTTTTTACGGTATAAGAAGCACGCGTCGTGCATTTCGTATTGTTATTAAATTAATAATAATATTGAAATATAGATTTATTGCAGCGTGTAGTAGACATTAGTTTTGTCGATTCGACTAGAGTGAATACGCACACGTGCAACGAGATGATATTATATACGACGGCTCGAAGGGGGTGTACTTGTAGAATCACTTGAATCGTATAAAAAAAAATTAATAAATTCGTGCGTGTCTCGTCTGAGTATAGGGCTTACACTATATAAGCGATAAACCCGATTATCCATTTTAATATTTGCACAGTAAAATAATAACTATTGCCTGTTGATTCATTCGAGTATGGAAATTAACTGATGCACGGTTATAGATAACTGTATGCTATACGCTAAATATAAATAATAATATATGGGTGAAAAAAATTATGTTTATACTTAGAACTCATTATCTTGACAAAAACATATTTTAAAATACAAAATCTCATTTCAATAGCCAATTATGTACTTATACGTCATCTTATTTAGTATTTACTATATTATATTTTCAAATGTATAAAACAAGCGAGATTAAAATAATCTCTGAATAATAAATATGTTTTAATTACATAGGTTTAATGTTTATATTTCTCGTTGTAAATAGTTTACTAATAAATAGTCATATAGTCTGATGGGATAAATTTCAAACAATAAAACTAGATTTAATTAAATATTAAGAATATCTTAATATGAATTATATACTGATATGGAATGGTATCTAGCTATAATATTATGTTTGCTCATGAAATATCACTAAATACGATAAAATATAAAACTTTTAATGATTTTATCGTAGACTTATAATACTCATACTTGGCAATAAATCTCTAAAAATTTTCTCACAAAAAAGACATGCAAATTAAACAACTTTTTGAGTTCTATTAATCACTGATACGAGAAGCCGCGTGCACAACCGATCACTATAATATTGTTGGATGGAAATGCGCTTCGCGGGTGAAACTTGCAGCGTCCAAATTAACGGTGCGCAAACCACCTGTGAAAAAATATAATATTCAAACGAAATTTGTTATCCGGAAGAACGGCGATTTGTCTCCCGCGCAGCAAGGCTGTACACATCGAGTTCGAAACTTTAAGCACGCTGCAGGAAACCGAATTCGGACCCCATGCAGCTTTCTATATAATATTTCGAATAATATAATAATATATTTATTACGTGGTAGTATATGTATATAATGTGTACGCACAAACGATTATAATATAGTTTATATATATACCGCGTGCAGCGTGTACATATTATGCACATGGCAAACCAGTATAGTATTACGGCGTGGCGGGAAGGGGACTGGGGAAAACGCTCTCCGTCATAATATACGACGGAGGATTCGTGTCGGGCTTTCGATGGCTGTCCGGCGTACCTATATACACACACGAAACTAGTACGATACCATTTCATATTTCTATATGGTCGCGCGCGTTCGACGGAGGTCGCGTCATCGTAAAATCGACGAAATATAATACTATGCGCTGGCGCTCGTGTAGACGCGCGCGTTTTCGAAAGACGCCTGTTGCACACACACACACACACACACACACACACATGTTTATATTTGTATTTATAATATTGTAATATTGTGCGATGACGGCGGCGGCGGCGGATGTAGTTGTCTTACAATAATATAATATCGTCGTCGCTGCCCGAGCACAGCCGACGACGATTAAAATATATATTACACAATATCGGTTCGCGCATATATAGGTACACAGTAACTATATATATATATGACCGTACACATAATATATGTTATTATTGTTGTGCATAATAATAATATATACATATTATACGCGTGTGCTATAATATTATGGCCTGTGCAGCGCGTTATCCATCGGATTGAGTTGTAATTCACGCACAGCGGTCGTCGTCGGCGTCGCGACGACGACGGGGCAGCGCGCTTGTCCGAGAGGATAGTAATATACAAAAAAAAACACGACGATAATAACATTGTTACAATAATATTATATTGTTATTATTATTATTATGTACGTACGCGCGACGTGGTGTACGATAATATGCGACTGCGGTGTCGTGTGTTATAATATAATACTATATATATGCGTACACGGGCAGTGGGCACGAGCCGGAGGAGACGAGCACGCGTAGTTGTCGTCGTCGAACGGGTAATACGATACCCGTGACGCACTCGACGGTGGACATCATAAAACGATCGAGTTTATATGAGCGCGGACGACGCGTGTCTGCGCCGCGTCCGTTTTGGCGGACTGCGAAAAATATTATGTCTCGCGTTTAATAATAATAATATAATATAATAACATATTATTTTTATTATTATTACGAACATCGCCGCCCGTATAACATTAAATATTATTATTATTATTCTGAACTCGACTTGTTCGTCTCTTTCTCTCCTCTCTCACTCTCTTCCTGTACCGGACCTGAACGTCTACGACAACGAAAACCGTCAATTGTAAAGGTCGTCGTCGTCGCCGCCGCCGCCGCCACCGCTGCCGATTATTATAATTAGCAAACCATAATGCGTCTAAAACGATGCCAGTAAAGTTCCCTCTCCTCGTCTATCCTCGTAATCGATTCAAAAAATATCTCAATGTTTTGCAAACAATTGTAAATTGAATTTTTAGATTTTGCACATAAGTAATTTAAATGTTATAACCTAAAAACCATAACACATGAGGTAAACTTCACTCGTAGCCACCATCTTTGTCAGATCGGATCAAAAAAATGTTGATTTGAAAATCCTAAAAACTAATTTACAATTAATTTGCAAAATATTGACATAGTTTTTATAGACTAGATCGGATATAGTCGATATAGCAACTTTACGTCATAATAAAACAATTCAATAGAAAAAAAAAAAAAAATGATTCAAATTTTTATTGTATTGTACAAATATAAAATAATTCGTTAAATGTGTTCATATTTTACGACCGTTCGATTGTCTAGGTCTACTGTTCGAAACGAACGTACCTATATTAATTCTAACGCTTAATTTATTTCATCCTGTTTATGTCGTTTTCCCAGGTCAGTGGAAATGGCCCTGTTGTCTTATATACCTTTACAATGGTACCTACTCGTGAATTTGAGTTAAATATCTTAATCAGATATGAAACTAAAAAACGAGAAATAACATATAAATATAAGTATATATGTATAAATACATTGTAAAACTCGTTTTGGAAAATAAAAATTAGACAAGGTTTAATCATCCGAGTGTTCTTCATTTTGAGATCTCGTGTAACGATTACATTACTAAAAATAAAATAATAAACAATAAATTGCTTGTTCAAGAATGAAACTAATAATTACAAAACACTAAAATGTCTTAATTGAACCAAGTTGAAAAAATATAAGGATTATATTATATATAATAATAAAAAAACAATTACTGCGTACCTACCTAACTTTACATAAAATAATTTGTGTTTAATCATTATGCAAAATCACTGAAAACCTCAATGCAAATGAACCAAACGTAGAAAAATTATAATTTTTAGTTAAGAAGCAAAACAAATCGTTTTAAAATAATAATCATATATCTATAAAATAATATTATAAATGGTTTTTCTCGCTCGCATAATATAACTTACATCTCGTTTACAGTGACTGTACAAAACACATCACTGAAGTAATTAATGCATTTAATACCTAAGTCATAAACGGTTTATTAATAATTTTAAGTACAAAAAAAAAAAAAATCATAAAATATCTCTCAACGTTTTATAATACGCTACATCGGTATAACACAATATTAATACGATAATATCATAACTGATCACACTATATTATATATTTTATTTACCTGAAAACGGTACCTATATTGAAATCAAGCGATTTATAGATGCATAAATTTTAATTGAAATCGTTAAGATTCAAGGATTTTTATAGTTTCGCTATACCATATACTTACACAATATTTTATTGTAATATTATTTATTATTATTTAAAAAAGAATTATTTTGTATTGATTTGACGGGAAGCCATAAGTCAACATTAAATACGACGTCATCGGAATAAATAATGTTGCATATTACATAAATTTAAAGCATTTGTATAATATTTGTTGAAAAAAAATAGTCTGCTATATAATGGTAGAAGACTTAATAAAAAATTATTATACATTTATAGCTATACCTACGAAATACAAAATATATGAAAATACATACTTTTCTGTTACAAATATCTGTGTTTTATTATTCAAACTATTGGCAATGACTTATCAATTATCCTAATAAAATTATCAAGATTATAACAATAATACTATCATGTTTTTTTTTTTTTTATTCTAAAGCTCTTAAAATATTCTTATATCTTAATGATTTTACTATGTTTCAGTACTTTTGTTTTATTATTATATAAACCGAGATAAATTTATTGTTTTTCGAAGATTAATTATATTTAATAAAATAAGTGTTTTAAGTTTATAATAATAGCAATTCAAACACATTAAAAATTATTAAAAATCCATTAGCATAAATTATTAATGAAAAATAAATATCACGTATGTATCTCTTTATTACACACATGGAGTGTAGGTACATTATTACGTATACATTAAGTATGGCATAAATTTTAACACCTTCAGATACACTTGTCTTGAAAAAATTAATTGAATGCAACGCTACATTAGAACATTTGAATTATAGCGCTGTTAAAACGTAACGAATAATTATTATCAGAGTTGCGAATTTATTGCAAATTTTTTTTTTTTTAGACTAGTATAATGCAAAAAACTCAACATATTTTTTTAATATAAAATTTGAATTCAATTTTAAAACTTTTATTTTACAGTGTTTTTATTTATTTTTACATTGTACTTCTCTCTTGGTCTTTGGTAATTTTGATTCTGAACTTGTTTTTTTATTTTTGTGTCCGAAGACAGTGACACTGTTCTGGTAGAAAATTTTATTAGAATCTGAAGTTGATATAGGTTTTCGGTAATAAATTAGATCTAGTTGGTACTTTTAGAAGGTCTACATGTTTTAAAATTCTCAGTACTTTTTAAAATAATTGGGAAATAAAAATATAAACATTTTTATAGTTGTATATTTCATCATTGAAATAATTGTTTGTTTATCTTGGTTTTATAAGTTGACAGAATCCGTCCTCGCTCAGAATCGATTTTTATAAACAATGATTTATAAATTAATTCAAATATAACACTCACATTACAGTGATTTGCTAAATAAAGGATTTACCAACTATACATACATTTATTAGGTAAATAGTGGAACGGTTACCAACTTTCTCCCTTATTTAATATTATTGATTTTTATTTTTATTTTAAAGTCTTAAATGTGTAACAACAAAACTTTGCAAATAGACACCTAAAACGGGAAAATATGGTTATTCTTCTTTTTAATAAGACATGATTTTGCTTATATTTTATAAAGTTATGACAAAGTTTGACGTCTTTTAAACATTTTAAATGCATACTATTTTAGTACATTTATTGAAATTTTAAGCTGGAGTTTTAGAATTTCAAATGCTTATTTTAAGATATTATTGAGCTTAAAATGCATAGCTCTGCCTCCTGCTATAATTATTATTATTAATTGTCTATATAGGCACTTATTAGATAACAATAATATAATCTTTATAATTGTGCATTTCCATTGCAGAGTTAATAAAAAAATATTAAATCTTCATATAATTATTGACTTAGCGTCATTGCACGATAATATGTAGAATAAAAAAAATCAATTCATAGTATACGGACGAAAGGAAACTGCAGTAAATTATGTCTTTATAACAATATGATTCACGTGGATATTGTATACATATATATTATACTTGTACCTATTATATACGTAACTATGTATAGGCGTTTCGATTACACGGCGATAACGAGATCGGAGAATCAGACAGCGCTGCGGAAGATTATCTCATATAATATTATGTTGGGATGAACCTTCCGATCGGATCTCGGTTTCCGGTCACAGCGATATTTTTTCCTCCGATCGTCAAACTCGTCCCACCCGAGATCGCCAGCGCCATTGCCCGCAAGACCGACGTACACCGTACACGGACGTATATAATATTATATAGTTGTAGGTAAAAGTATAATGTATGTTATATGTTTCTCTTTATCAACGACTTCAAAACTACGACGCATAAAACAATAATTATCGTGGCCGCGGCGGCGGCGTCGTTGAGTAACGCAGTCACGTTTTTCCATTGACGGGAAATCGAGACTGGCGCGCGATGACCGTCGGCAAGACTAAAAAAAAAAAAAAAAAAAAATATTAACGTCTCCGGCGCAGACGATCGCTGCAGACAATAATAATAATATTTCTCTTCGTCTTTTCGAGAAAAGGGCTTCAAACCCGTTGTCTGGCGCTTGATAAAACGAAATGAAAAAAATAAAAAAATACCGCCGAAAAGGTGATTTCCGGTATATACGGCGTGCAGAGAATGGCCGATCAGATGAGAGATAGCAATATATCACACGCGGAAGATACGCATAATAATAAACATAATACGAGTGTACGCATATATTATTATAATATTATATAGGTATACACATAATACACGGCGACGTGTACGGGGTTGTTGTACACGGCAGTTGTGCCGCCGCCGATACCGCCGAAAAGGGTGACAACGATATTGTTTAAATCGAACGTCTTCCTGCTCATACATTAGTCATATTACATATTATCATGTGCGTGCGTGTGTATTTTTTCCACCAACACACTCAAAACATTCGTTCCGCACTCGATAACATTATCTACGGTTTCGTTCGGTCTCTAGCAGTCTTCTGCGGTGCGTAATTATGCGAACGGCGCGGGTATTTGATTTATTGTGAGACATTATTCCGAAAATTAAAATTCACCGGCACCCGGATCGCGGACCCGGACCGACTGACAAAAAAATAAATAAATAAGCGACGCGTTCCCGAAATGTTACGTTCGTTAAGGCCGGATTCGTAAAGTAAACGACGGCGACGATTTGTTTTCTCGTTATGACGCTGCGCGTCGCTGGGACGTTATAGCTTATACCGCCCGGCTGGCTATATTATAATACCTACAAGTCGCGATTTACCTGTTGTACCGATGAACGGGTTCAAGGACAGCGTACACGACGAAAAACGGATTAGGCGATTCACGTATTTAATAAAACTGTATGTTAGTGGTCGTGTGTCATTCGCATTTCCGGTCGAAAAAAACTAAACGTTTTTACGCCTGTTCAATTTGACATTTACGATGCTAGCTGTAGTACCTACCTATACTATACGTGTGATTCTTTGTTAGACCGTTCAACGTTAACGAAAACAAATTTAGGATTTTACTTTATATATAATATTATATTTTAAAACGACGACGACACAGTTCGCGTGACGAATTTCGTCTAATGAGATTAATGATTTAAAAAATACTAACGTTTATTGGAATTAAAAAAGATAAACCAAATAGCATACTAAATCATCATAAATAAATGTGATTTATGTTAAATTTACCTTCCAGTGTGTTTTAGATATTTATAAAATCCATTTTATAAACTCTTCTTTCGATATAATGATTTTTAGTTTTTCTCAAAATCAGAGCAATATAAACATAATTATATAATTATAAAACGAATAATTTGTCAAACAAATGTTAATTAAAAAGTTTCCAGATAATCCTTAAACAACAGATTATTACCATTGTTTTATTTTGTTTTAAGACAAAATTGATGACTTATTCATTATTGTGCATATTATATTATGTTATTATAAAAAAATAGAATACCCAATGTTTGAGTGAAATCAACAATACAATTTTATTGTTATTCAGACTTATTATTTTGTTTTTCTGTCACATGAATAATGTATTTTATTCTCATCAAATTTATAAGTATAACAATAGGTACAGGTTATAATTATTTTAAAAAAAAATCTTTATTGAATAAATATATTATTATATGACCTGCATCAATGTGATGATATTGAACCGAATTCATTGTACAATTCACTAATTCGCTCACAACTCACAAGAATTTAGGACTTAGACGCATGTCTGTAAACACGTTTATACTACGTCGTCTGCTCTTTCGGAGAAGAAATTGCTTATATTATTATAATAATAAATTCGTATAGTATATAATGCTATACCAGTTGTCTTGCATTTTTTGTGGGTTTAATTATAATAATATATTATGCTCGTAAGTTATAAATATTTGTTTCGGATTTTATCGTACAGACAGAGCACAAAAAAGTCCAACTATCTCGTAAATACCATTTTGTACACTAGGTACTTTATTTGAATGTCAAAATTTACTATCATTTCACACGCGTAGTTCGTTAAGTTATTATTTACTAAATGTTAGTCTATCAGATCGACCGGATTAGAAATTAATAAAATAATAACAAAATATTATAAAATTACGTAAACTCGCCCGGTAACTTTTAACCGGACATAAAATAGATAATTTATCGTACTCATTAATAATATATATTATAATGTTAATTATCATACACATTCATCGTCGTAAATTTTTCATCTATACTTTCCCAAAATATCTCTCGATGACATCTGCAATGTGTGAATAGGATTTATATTTAATCTACCAAAATAGGTTTGGTGGCATTTTCACTTTTCCTTTTAGCGCTTCTATGAATAATGGGCACTTGTGTCAGCACACATCAACAGCTTTGTAGTAACCACGACCAAATCTTGTTTACTCCTTCAAAATTAATAATCGTATTAATGTACTTAGGTAAATCGAGTGCAAAAAAGTTCCTATACTTACATCAAATAATGTCTTTTATCAATTTTTTTTTTTTTTTAATATCACCTATCCCATTAAATAGTATTATAGGCCACTCTATAATATCATAATTTCGTCACATTTTTATTCTTTTGGCTAAACGCCGTTTTGATCTGAACAACAAGATGCCCTCGAAAACACTTAAATAAATCCTTTGACTACTAGGTACAGCTCTATTGTAGCTCGAATAAAACAGAATAGCATTTTTATAAAAAATGCTTGTACATTTAACGATTTTCTGTTCTTGACACGAATAATTGTAAACGTACAAATTTGTTCTCTTTTCACTCAAAACGTGATTGGTCAATTTTTTTTTACAAAATCGTGTATTTGATACATTTATAAATATAATTTTCATGCAGAAAAAACACTTGTTTAATAATAATAATAAATACAAATTCATATGTGCTACCTTATGCTATAAATCGTTTATTAAATACACTATCATTAAAAAAAAGTCTTCTATAATATGTAACATTTTCAAAGAAACATTTAAAACTAATAAACCTCCAATGTGGCAATACAATATATTATATAACTTTAAAATTGTACACATAAATATCTCGTGTCGCTATTATTATCGATACTGTTCGATATCCACACATTTCACTAAACCTATAATAATATTTAAACAACAGATATAAGGTGTATAAAATAAATTGCACTGTCTATCTACAATATTTATGATTTATTAAATATAATTTAAAAATTATAACACATAGGTGGAATGTATTTTTATAATTTAGCGTTTACTAAATATAAAGATTCGTTGCTTGCCTTTTTATTAAACATAATATATTTTTTAACACATCGGAGGTTTTTTTAAATTATAGATATATTTTTTTTTTTTTTGAAAATAGTGACACCGAATATAATATATTATGTTTCGCAATGTGCACGTCGTAGGATGTTTTCCAGTACAATTATGCGATACCTACCTAAATATATATTATTATATCGCAACATTCGCAATATCGTAAAAATATCAAAATCTATAGGCACAAGAACTGAGAAGCGGAATGGTTTTTGTGATTGGCTGTACCTATATAATATACCAATACGTCTTAATGTACAACAAGCAAACGGTTTGTGGCGGTGGCTTACCGTCTGTCGTCTTGCATGTAACGTTAATATTATTATGCCAAGAAAAGCCCGCCGCCGCCGACACCTGGCCTTCGCGAAAAACCTCGAGACGGCGATATTATTACAACGAATAGGGTCCCCCTCGATCGAATCCGGCGGATTTTCCACGGCTGTCGGCGCAATAACTCTTTGGCCTTTTTCCGTTTTAATAGGTTTAACTCGCCGTGTATATAAATTACATCGTTACGCATGTACAATATATTATTATAATATACCACCGTATACGATTTTGGTATTTATTCGTTTTGCAGTTAAGACGTCACCCGGTACACGACGCGTATATATATATAAAAAAAATGTAAGCAAAAACGTTTCTAATAATCCGCAAGCGTGTATATATATGCATTACTTTTATTATTATCATCATTATTATTATTGTCATTTAAATTAATCGGACGGTTTTGTATTTCGGGTAGCTCATAATTCATCATTACACGTCCTTTATGCCGACCCGTCGGCGTGGATAATGAGCGTGGCCCGGCGTGCATGTGATATATACTACGGGCGAGTAAATTGCACCGATCCTCTCGCCGCATATAATATTAATATGTTTTAACCGCGGAGAGCGTATATTATTATTATTATCATCATCGCCGTCGTCGTCGTCGTCGTCGAAATCATCGTGTGCGCCGCGAATATTGCACACCGCAAGTCCACCAGCAACAACAATTATTATAATAAAAATAATAACAATAATAGCACAATATAATATAATACCCGCAATTTAAATCGGCATTGTTCGACGCGGCCGCGGTTATATTCCACACTCCACCTATCTCCACCTAAATCGCCGACAGGGTGGTTTTCGTGATTTTTATTTATTATTTTTTTTTTTTCATTATTCGTTTTTGGACGTGCGCTGCCGATTAACGTCACACACGCAAAATCGCGGCCGTGATAGTCAACACATTGCTGCTGCACGATGACTGCGCATACGCGAATTTTTATTATAAAACGTCAATGATTATTATGACCTCGTGTACAAAACGCGCTGGCAATAATAATTTTCGATCGTAATACATCTCACTCGCATATATATATAGGATTTGCGTACTTATAATTATTTTCTGGATTTTCCAACGGACGACGTTATTGTGGCGTTGTGGTGTCTATTTGGATAAAATACCGTTATGCGTGATATACATATACTCATTTGAATTTTACGTTAAAAGTCTAAAGTCTAACACAATTTTTTTAAGCGCAATGCTTTAAAGTTTAAATATTTTACGTCTTCTGCAGTTGTGATTGACGCGTGTACAGGAAAGTTTTTCCAGGTAAACACACAAACTCGTGTTCGTAGGGATAAGCAATTTACTTCAAAAATGATAAACATTGCTCATAACTTATAGCGTTTGCATATTTTTATTTGAGAGGTTCTAGAGATACCTAAGTGAGCTATACATTTGTTTCAGATAACCAAGTCGCTGAATACGAAAATTTATGTTGCATATTTTTCCATATTTCGAAGTATAAGTGCTATTTTGATTTTTTTATTTTCCCGACATTATTTTTGTATATTTATTATTTATTTTCTTTTTTTTAATTCCATAGCCTTAAAACAATTTTTCTTGATAATAAAAAGTAATTATAGTCGTATTAACTATTATTATATTTGGGCCCCCACACGAGTATTCTCAGTGGGGCCCAGTATTTCATTAAATGAAATTAAGATTAAATAAATAAAAATATTAATAATTAATTCATATTAATTATTTTTTCTTCTTATAATATTATTATATATGTTATATAATATTAAAAGAAGAAACTATATATAATAATTAATAACTATACGAGTTTAGGTGACGCATAACGTAGGGAGAGTGTACTTCCGAAACTGGTAATCCCATCGATAAGGAAACCATTTTTTTTTTTTAATAACGAAAGCTTGACAATTTTTTTATACAAATGTTTTTTTTCGCATATTTTAGTATTTGTAGTGCATATTTAAGCGCTTATAACAACCTATTTTAGAGCTATAAGTTATGAGCCCTGGTGATATAGTATATATGTAACAAAACTACTAGATAATAAGGATAACTGTAAGCCTATTAGCCTAAAACTAGTAGTAATAGTACAAGTTTTTGTTTGGGTGAGCGACATGAATATAGTGAAATCTTAAATACTATAGGTATAATAAGTAACATTACACCCAACAACAATTCGTCAGCTTATCAGTATTTATGCATAAATTGATTATCAATACTTCATCATATAGAGATTGGTAACAATAATAAATCTTTATAAGAAAACCAGATAATGGAAACAATTAATTATACACACACAAATGACACACGTTTATTTACTTTCAATTGTTTTATTTTTCATTAAAATGTCAATAACCATCTGTGTTACAGGTATGTTTATAAGTCCCATCAATCCAGTACAATACTATTAGTTTTAAACTTACTTACTAACTGATATTTTATATAACAGTATCATATATATTATATATACTACGCCAAGTCAAGTCTTGCACAATTGAGAGCTCCAGGTTGCTTAACCCACCATAAATTTCAATATCACATCTGAATAATATCGTATGTACTAATAAATATTAAAATATACCAGGGAAAGGTAACTCAATGTTACTATAAAATCAATTTTTAGAACTTTAAAATCTAATGGACCAAAGAGTGTAAGAAGCAAAAAAAAGATAAATTTAAAATAAAATTAATAATTAAATTTACAATTTACAATTACTTTTTAGATTTACAACATTTTTTAATGTTTACCTAAAAAACATAATAAATAAAATATTGATTAACACTAAAATTCTATAAAGTAATTTTAAAATGTAGCACTACGGATCAGATAAAAAAGGTGCGCGGACCGCCGTGCCAGTTACCCATTCCTGATATATATCTTTTTAACGTCCATTGATAATAACAAACACTTTACTTTGAATAATACTAGCACGCACCCCCTCCAAAAAACCAGTAAATGTCCACATATATGCTTTAATCAAGTTTTAAAAACTAATATAGCTAGTCGATTGCGAAACTTTATCAAGAAATTATAAATTATATGCATAATATTTTTTCTAAATGAAATAAATTACTGACGGTTAGTTTAAAAAACACACATTTTCTAGGTCAAATTGTTTGTCCATTGAAATTAATGTTGTTTTATATGAGTAGAAAAATGTAAAATTTATAGTTGTAATACAACCTATTATTTATTGTTTATACCAAATTGATATAATTTTACAACAAAAAAGCAGTAAAGTTATTCATATTTTTTTTTCATATGGTATCACAAATTTCTGAATTTTTTTTTGATATAGGATATTATTATTATTATTATTATTATTTTTTTTTAATAATTATATGCAATTAAATTTAAACATCAAACATTAAACTGAAAATATTGGTAATTTATAGGAACTTCTATAGTAGCGTTCAGCAGTACTACATCAAATTATATGTAAACCCATTTAATTTCTCATAAACAAAAAATGGTTAAAGCTAAAATACGTACTTATTCCGCAATCCACGTAATTTGCCTATTTATTACCGGAAACATTATGCAAATCCTCTACACTTTTATATCAACATAATACTACATTATTGTATAAATATACATTATATTATTATTTATAAATAAAAATTAAAAAATAAATATATACTATTACTGTGTATTGTTTGCACAAGGTTAACCCAGTTGATTCACTACACTAATTTCATATAAATACTTATAAGTTATATCTAGTCATTGAAAATCCAATTGTTATACGTTAAAAATCTCCGAAAGCTAAAATGGTAAGCAATTTAAAACATATATTATGCTATCTTTAAAAAAAGGTCAATTACTTATAAAGTCAAAACGATTAAAATATATAATAAAAAAATACATATTTTTCAGAAAATGTTGTTTATTCTACTTATATATTGACTTCAAAGTATTTCAAACAAACATTTTAACGTTAAAATGTATGATGAAAACGATTGGTGCTTACCTTTAAAAGAATCATCCTGTAAATAACATAATAATATGTCGAAGCGACGTGTACGTGACGCCATTTTTGCCATTATCTGTACGTTAGGGGGACAAACATTTCAGAGAGACCACGCGCGTGATGATTATGAATAATATAATAATATTATAATCAATAGATAGATTTCCCTTCGTTATCTCTCGTGATGTGGGTAATTTATTATTTTTTTTTCTCCTATATGTATGCAAACCTCCCGATACGTTCGATCCAACGAAATTACCATATTCGTTAACACATTACCTATATACGTACACAATTTCTAATCGTTTTTGCACTTTAACGTATATATATATATGTGTGTGTGTGTGTGTGTGTGTGTGTGTGTGTGTGTGTGTGTGTGTGTGTGTGTATTATTACGCGCGTGCTAAAAACGTAAAATCACGTTTGTGGGGAAATTTAATAAAATACCTAGTGATACGGCCGATATGATAATATATTATTATATTATAATATATAATATATAGGTATTAGATATACGCCGCTTGCACACATTTGTAGTGCTGCATAGTTTGAAAACATTTATAATTCACGTTCAATGTTCATTACAATCGTTCCATTGGAACTGCAGTCATCGCAAAAGCTTTTAACAGAGTGAAATTTATTTAATAGCGAAGTAACACGATCGTGCTTGCTTGGATCGCAAATATTTCGTCTCGTCGCAATTGAAACCAATGAAACCGTAATTAAAAATACCTGAATTGGAACCGGTACCTACCGAAAATCGTGGAACCGGAACCCCTCTGGTAAGTATTTAATGTTCTCGGGGTAATCAAATTTTAATCGCTACCAATAACAATAGTGATTTGCTTTTTTACAATTTTTAAATTAAATTTTCTGTAAAGAAAGTATATTATAATTATACTTTTTAGTTTATATATTTTAAATATTAACATTTAAAAACAAATACAATAAAAAAAGTGTTTAACTCTACTAATAATTTTTATTCACACATAATATATGTTACGTCTTTGATGATATAACTTCTTTATACTTATTTTATTTACATTTTGGTTCCAACTTTGCATCTTGAAAAACGGTGGTATATAATAAACTTAGAGCTTTTATCCGTAACTATTTAAGTACCAAACATAAATCGAGATCAAAATATTTAACACCACTGACCAATACCAAATAAAAAGAAGGTTCCAAACTCCGGTATATACATACACTATATAGTAATTGATGAGTACATTTCTTAATCAACCAGTATGAAACCGATATAAGGCCGTGCAAGATTGTTATTGCGCATTAATACGATAATTATCATATCGGATATTAAACGTGCCCAAGAGGCTGGAAAACATAAATGTAAGCGACGAATAATTAGTGCCGATATTATACTAGGAAATTCCTTAGGTAACTATATAATATATGTAGGAGATATCAAAAAAAAAAAAATTATAAAGATTTCTAAATTACTGTATAATTAGATTTAAATATAATATATCATACATTTCTATTCTAATAAACGCCAATTTAGGAATGTATCAAAAACATAATTTCTGAAATTTGACATCACTACCTACCTACGTGTATAGTCTACAGATCAATAATAAAACTAGTGCCGACAATTAAATTGCATCGCGACGACGTGTGTTGTTTCAGCTACTGAAAGCGTGGAAGCGCTTGTCGCGATCAGACGAAGAAGAAAACTGCTGCCAGTGACGTGGTTTCGGGTCCGCGTCGCAATAGTCTCCAGCGCATTACGCTATAATAATGTAAGTACTGAAATATTATTATATTATTATATGCCCTCGACCCGGGGAACGACAGTTCAATTTTCTCACACCTGTTCGTATACACGTCCGCGTGTGCAGTGGTGTACGTATAGGTAAAGCAGCAGCAACGCACATTCTCCGCCGCGGATTTGCGTTCGCGTAATCGGATAATCGCTCGCCCATATTATTTGCTTTTATGCTAATAACGACGTCACATAATAATGTGTGTGCGCGGCGGTGCGACTTAAATACTATAATAATAATATGTATACAAATATTACACTGCCGCTGCGTATAGCTGGTACCTATATAAATACGGCGAGTGAGCTAGCGATCCGTCAAGCGAGGGTCACGTGTACAATAAAATATAACAAACAATATAAATACGAACGGGGGAAAAATATAATACGAGTATGCGGAAAAAAATAACCGGCGGATTTTTTATTGCTTTTTTTTCGCCCGAATCGTTTTCGATACGCCGGATCTAGAAATCATCTGCCAGCCAGCTCGTACCTATATATTTGAAATGTCGAAATGATGAGTAGTTGTGTGGTGCACTGTGTAGGTATTCGTGTAGGTACGCGCGAGACGCAAAAATCGAGCGAGTAAAAAATAAAAAATAACCGCATCGAGTCTAAGTAATAATAATAATAATATGTGCGTATTCTTCTTCGCTGTTCTACGTCCGCTGCAGTTCGGTCTCTCTCCGACGTGCGGTCTCTTTTAACATCCACCGCCACCAATCTGTCATTTAAAACGCACAGTGTGCATACACGCACACACGCGGTAATGGGATATTGATTGCCAGGAATTCGCCGCCGCCGCCGCCGTCAAAAGACGGACAGACGAGAACGAGACGTGTCCATTTACGGGGACGCGATCGGAGACGAGAAATTGAGCTGTACACATATTATTATTATTACAGCCGCACAGCAGTGTAAACGGATTAAACGTCTTCGATATATTGGGTGTACGCATAAATAACAAGTGCCGTTTTTGCGAAACGCCGACGACCGGCGGCTACTCCCTTGCCACTGCTGCAGCCGGTCCACCCCTTCGCCCGTCGGACCCGTTACTATTATTATTATTTATAGAACAATGGACCACATTTCGGACGGTCCTTTCTCTTTTTTTTGAATTTATATCGAATTTGTTTTTTTTTCACATACATGCGTCATATCGTATATATAGGTATGCTACACGTACGTTTCTCATTTCGTTTATCGATCCGCCGTAGGTATCGAGTGCTACACATATATATATATATAACTCGCTACCGTAGTAAAGTCCGCCGCGATGAATCATTATCATCGAACAACTCGAATCGCGGACGACTGCGACACGATCTGCTGCTGCTGCAGAACGAGATGATAAAAAAAAGCGTAAAACAGATCGCGAAAACACAATGAGAGTTGTCTCGTACACTGTGTATAGGTATTATTCGTATACACTATACGTACGTAACATGTCGTTGCGCGTCGAATAATATATATTATATCAGTCCCGAGTGAATTTTTTTTTCCGCGCGCGCGCTAAACATAAATTATTATTATTATACTTCACAGACGTGCTGCAGAAGTCTTAAGTCGGTTCTTATAACCTACGCCGAACGATTATTATATTATGACGCGCCGCCGCCGGTCGTATTCTCCTGGTGCTGCTGTTGATGTTGCTACTGCTGCTGCTGCTGCCGAGGTACACTTTCTTTTTATCGCCGCGTCTTCTTCTTCTTCTCGGCAAATAATAATAAACGCGTATATTATTATTATTGTGCGCGGGTAATGCGGCTGGTATGCCAGCGTAGTATTATAGGTACGAGTCGCGCCGGTCGACTGGTCATATTTCATTCGGCAGATTTATACCGGACGATCATTTTTACTGTTATCCAGGTTTGATTTTGACCGTCGCCGATGTATATATATATATATATATATATATATAGGTATTTAATATTATATTATCACTCGTGAGAGCGTTCGAGGTACACAATATGTACATACCTACGCACTTGTATTTATTATTATTGCCTACATACGTCACTACTATCCGGCTGGGCGTTACTTACCGACTGGGTGATGTACAGATAAGATATAACCCAAAAATTATCAAGATAAGAAAACAGAGAATTTATCGACATTTTATCAGATATAATGGATAACACTCATATTTATACAATATACAATGCTAATAAATATGAGTCTAATTTTTTTTTTTTAATACATAAATAATGTGTAACACGATTACCAATCAATATATTTTAAAAAAATATGAATAAAATACTATAAAATAACTATAACAAATCATATAACAAAACTAAACAGAAATAAAATCGAAAAATAGTTAATATTTTAATGATTATTTAATACAATAAAAAAATATTCTTGTATAAGGGGTTGAGTTTTTACACAATTAAAAACAGAAAATCAAACTAGAATATAGAACTGAAATTTAAAATACGCAATACGTACGAACGCTTTAGAATCGATCAAAATATTGTTCGATAAATTATAATTTAATTCATTTTGATTCCGTTCCCTTTGATTTTTCTATTGCAATTTTAAATATGTAACGTTATAAAAGTTTGTTATTAATCATTTTATTACAATTAATAATACAATATAATGAATATAGAAAAAAACGACTGATCTAGTATAGTAGGTATCACTTGATTTTACATGTGACGATTTCCAATTATCTAACACTTGTTTACAATTTATTAAACTTATTTAAACGTTCAAATAGTAATACAGCGTAAACCTAAAATGTAATTGTATTGTTTTTTTTTTTAATTTAACGTGGGTCGCTCCAGAACCCAATCCTTTTCCCTGACTTATTTGGGTTTGATGCTAGTAACGCATTATATATGTTGTCGAAAGTTAATCGATGTCATCAATCGTATCGAACGAAACCATAATTTATATTATTTCGTCGTCGTATTCGATTTACTTTTGAATTTCACTCGACCGGTGCTCTGGTAACTATCTGGTAACTACATCGACGATGACTCGACCGGTCAGACGCTGATGTGTCATTGTCTACGTCACATAAACGCGCATTAAATGAACCGTTCGACAAATATATAATAATATTATAAGAACATTTGAAAATATCTTATTATCTGACCTGTGTCAGTGGATTACAATGTACAAAATATCATATACGTAAATAATATACATGTATATAAAATCAATACCAACGTGCGGTTCTTTTGCACCACAGCAAAATATAATGTAATATATTCTTACGGTATATGATGCAGACTACGGCGATTTGTATCTCACAGTTGATCCCTTTATAGGTAGGTGGGTGGGTACCTACCTCTTTATACAGCGACTTACATAATAATAATAATAATAATAATATAATATTCTTAAATATTGGGGCGTTTTTAAGCTGTACGCGCTTATAGGCGGTTTCAGATTGCATTCCTCTTGACGTACCGTCGAAACCGACGGGATATTGATACGTCAAATTGTAAATTAAAGGTCAGAATACAGAATATTCAGTATTTTTTTTATAAAAAGAAAAAAAAGAGTACAGTACATCAGATAAGTGTAATATATTATTTTATTGATTGGGTGTATGATGATATAAAAACATGATATATATATATATATATTATCGTTGGACATGTCAGCCGTCAATAGGCCAGCCTAGAACTGCTATAAAAAAAATACAAATAAGTATAATCTTCAATTTTTTTTTTTTTTTAATTAATTGATGTATTATTACATACGATTCGTCGAGTTTTGTTCGTTTGCTAAATCACATGCCATGTAATATTAGTAGTAAGAAAAAAATTAGGAATTTCAAATGAAAATATGAAATCGAGTAAAAATTCCTGTAGTAATTTCAATGACACACTAACATAATATTATAAAATAACATTCTTTTTTGGGTATACAATGCAAAACTATAATATTATAATCTGTCGTGTAAAAAAATGGTAGTACGATATATTTTATGTATATGCTGACCTTTAGACTTATCAAAATTTGTCAACCACATTTCGTGAGTAATTACTAGGTGTAGAACGAGTTTTTAATTTCGAATTGGAAACATTCCTCACGCTGATTTATGAGTTATGACAAATATTTGTGTGCGCTAGCAAAACATTGAATGGATTTTTATTTGCACTCGTCCTATTCCGGTTGTATAATATTATATCATGATGTGTGTGTGTGTTCGTTTAATTACTGTGGAAACACGAAACACGATCCAAAAATGTGTACGAGTTATTGTAAACGTATATATATTTTTTTTTTTTTACGAAATTCTTCTGTCTATTTTACTGTGCAGTGTTCCAATCTATGTATTGGTTACATTGGACGCCGTTTGTCAAACATTAACATAAAATATTATACCAATAGTAGTATTTATATTATTTTATTATCTATATAATTCGATTCGTGTTTACTAAATATTCATTTTAAATGTTTGAGTTGTCGACATTTAAAATGTGGGTTTTTATGTCATCATTTCAATAAACCCGAATACAGTGCACAGACTAATGAAAATATTAAGTTGATATATTTATATATATAGCATACGAAATTATTATTATTATTATATAATAATATTATAACTATAAAGAATGATCATATTTTACAATGTATTATAACATCAGCAATGAGGTAGGTACTCTTTAAACCGATTGGAAGCTGTTTTATTATTACATGTTTTATATGGGTATAGTATACACTACATATAGAAGATAACTTACGCCATGTACTGCATTATAGTAGCCCTTTATTTGGGGTTGTTTGCTATTTTTGTTCGTTGAGCGAAATCATTTGATGTATAAAGAAAACAACAAAAACTGAGGTAGGTCGCGCATTCGGGGTGATATTCCCTCCATTAATCAGCCCCTACTTGTATGGGGTGCTCGCGGTATGTGTGGCACGTTTGTGTGTTATTTTTCAATTTCCTTTCCACAGGGGTGCTCGATTTTTTTCTTTTTGTCACCGATGTCGTTGTTTGCGTTTTATATTAAGTCGTCAACGTACGTGTCACCGACATGCCGCCGGTATCGTTCACATCATCAATTTGATTAATAAAAAGTCAACCCTACCTCCAACGCGGTCTCGTCGGGCATCATTTACTCGTGAAACTATGTACATGTTCGTGTCGTGTAGGTATATAATATAATATATTGTGTAACATGTATATACAGCAGACGAGGCGAGACTGACTATGTGTACGTCGAGTGAAAAAAAAAAATTCGGGCGAAATAAAATTTACGAGAAACGAAACGACCGCATAGTCATTATTATGTATATGCGTATAATATAATACTCAACGGCATCGCACCTATCGTGCTCATACGCATTTAATATAATATATATACATATACATTTATATAAGATTTAATTTTCGTTTAACTCTGCGCGGTTTCAGCGTATATCTCGACTCCGATCTAAAACCGTTGTACACATTAATCTTCGTTTTTCGGCCGTCGCCGTTGTAATGGATATTATATACCACATATATTATACAATATACATATACATATACAGGGTGATTCACCAACTATGCTCACCACCATATTTTTTTCTTTAATAATGAATTTATTCAAATTCTCATTATTGGAATTTTTTAACTATAATATATATTTTAAGAACCATTATATTATAAAATACTTACATTAATTTTTATATGTATTAGCCTACTATAGTGAAATGAAACAATTATTTTTAAGAACCAACTTCAAAGTGTATAAACTATATTAACTATATAAAACTATAAGATTATTTTGATTTTAAAATTTTTAACTACGTACTTTCTGAGTTATTAAAATACTATATATTCTCAAAATCATAGTTTATATAAACGGTTTTGCACAACTATAAGGTATATATAATATTTAATGAATACCTATACTTATACGTTTTATACTGTAACCATTTTTATGAAGTATGAAATATCTATAAATTAATATTTAATATTAGATAATTACTAATTAATAATCATCATAGCTCCATATTATCCAAATATAATATTACCATGGATATATTTATAAATTATATCTAGTACACATTGAGATTTGTAACTCAAAAACTAATCGTTAAAATTTCAATTTTGATATAATACCAAAAAATAATCTACTTAATAGTTTACATGAAAATAATTTCTGAACAAAATAAGTTGATATCCCATCGAACATTTCTTGAATGTTATACAAAATCTAAATAGTTTTAAATTAAGTTATTAAATACCTAGATATACCTATGATTTTCTTAAAATTTCTAAAAAAAAAACGAAATTTTAATAAATTTATTATAAAATAGGACTCGAATACACACAAGGAATCATTCTATATATTGTTTATAATATTATATTATATATGAATGCCTTAATATATTTTATTTTCCTAGTATATACGTACAATGTACATATATGTAATGAACTATAATATGTATCTTTTCGACGACCAAAAAATAAATAGTTTACATATAACATACCCACTGCGAATGGACAATATGAATTTTAATATATTCGTTTTCCTGTAAAGTTGTCGTTAAAAGGGCAAAATACAAACAAAAAAATCATAAGCGTCCAATAAAAGGATTAATAATCGCCGAACGGTATTTGACCAGATTTCTTCTTTCATCCATATATTCTAATAAAATTGTATAATACGACGCAGAATGGAATTTTTTTCCTTGTCCCATTACACGGGTTTTCGTCGTGTATATTATAAACCCGAACCCACGCGAAAATAATCAACTGCAAACTCCAGTACGACTACAAGTATAATATATATTATGTGTGAGCGTTTTTCAGATTCATAACACGACGACAAGTTTATTTATTTTTATAGCCTATTACGATATGCCTAAAACGGAACATTGCGATCTTTCGAAATATGTGAGCATTATTTCTGGTATAATATACGAGTGGTAGTTAATTTGAAATGTACGGTGTTGCACGAACCAGAGTATAACATACATTATTTTATAAATGTTTACCGATTTAGTTGCGACGAATAACATCATGCAGGTATTATATATATATATTAATATTTATATATACAGCTGGTACCTATATTATATATTATACACTAAACATCTGTCGAGACTTATTATTACTTCCTCGGTATTTTGTGACCGTTCGTTAAAGTCACTGTGTACATGTAATTTTTGGCTCGCAATTCGTTACATACTCGTGTACCACATACACGTGTTTTGTTTTCGTCGGTCATCGTCGCGTGTGTGCAGTTGCAGAGTATGTATATATACATACATATATTATACATAGATATAAATTTTAAAGCGTACGACAATTATATTATAGTAATTTATTGTATAATATATACACACATATGATATTATCGTGCGATAAATTCATTGCTATATAAAGATACGTTATTATATTGGCATGGACGCGTGTTGTACATAGCGTATTATATTCGGTATAATATAATTCGGTATTCATAATTGACGATAATGTTGTACTTACATATACATATATATATATATATATATATATATTAGACGTATGTATATCTGCAGTATAAAATATATGTATTATAATAAATTATCTGAAAAATGCATATTACACTGCGCCAAAGGTGATTAATTATATCAAGCGGATATATAATAGTATACAAATCTGATGTCGGATTAAGATGTAGCTATTTATATACGTACCAGCTTATTATCGTGTGTGATGCACCGCGGTGCACCTAACCACCACACATATATACAATATATTAATATAATGTTAATATATTTTAATACGAACACAAAGCTTATAATATATTGTTTAACTATCGCGGCAATTTGTTGCCACACGCGTACACTGCCGAAGCATCCGTGCCAGGCTGGATTCGCGCACCGTGTATAGGCTACACTATAGCTTACACCGCGGTAGGGATTTGCATTTGCATTTGCGTGTTGTTTTGATTAATACGAGCATAATCGAAATGACAGTTGCAAATTCGATTTGTCGTTTCGCGTGATAATAATAATAATAATAATAATGCTAACGTGCGCTCGAAGAAGAATTTATCCGACACATATGTATATATTATATTAGACATAATCGTGTAATACAGTATTCGGATATCCAAATTTTCTATAATTTATTACGGGTGGCGTGTTGCGAAGAACGTATACATTATTATTATTATATTGTAACTAGTTTAGAAAGAACTTACACCGAGAATTATTAACGATTAATGTATACCACTACCGTAATATGTGTTGATAAAAAAATCGAGTATAAATCATATTTAAACGAGCGTGTATGTGTCTAACACACATAAATTGTTTTAATTTAAATTGCACGTGTTCTTATATAATCACACATATTTTATTTATAATATAGTTGCAATTATTATAAATGCATTTCTTCGAGATGTCTAATGCTTTGACATTAAAATTTAAAACTGTACATATTGGGTATACGACATTTTGTCGATTTTTCTCAATCAGAGAAAAACACAATTATTTATGTAGATATATGTACCAAACGCCGTGAGTACAATTTCTCATTTAAATATTATTATACTATATAGGTATTAATATTACGAATAATAATAAACACGTAAATTCCGTGTGTTTTCATACGAACAATATATTATAATAATAAAATAATATACAGTTCTACGTATATCGTATACTGCCCTTACACGCAGTGTAACAGTAACAAAAAGTACTATTCATAATTATTGGGATTACACAAATACGACCGACGACGGTCTTATAATATGACGGTGGAATCCAAATACATCAGACTGTGCATTGACAACTGACAAGTAGCCCTTATATTACGGTATATTACATATTATTGTCGATTCTTTCTGTTACACTCGCTGTATAACATAACTTACATAACTCATCAAACGTCTCAATAAATTCGTATAGGTACCGATCAGTTGTTTTTTTTCCTTTTACAACTTTACACGTTTGTACATTTACATACATATAGGATACCTATATGTGGCTACGTATAATTTAAAACTGAAGTCGGTTTATTGAACACGCACGAAGGAATTCACATTAAAATGACCATGATAATAACAACAACAATAATAATAATAATAATAATAATAAATGAGCTAGAAATAGGTAATATGCGTCTTTCGGGTAAAAAGAACCTCAGAAATGTGAAAAAAAAATACATAAAAAAAACACCACGACTTTGAGTATATTATAATAACAATTGTACTTACTCCTGTATTATAATACCGCTACTATTTCGCGTTACACATTATTATAGTACAGTCTATGATGTACCAATCGCACATACTATACAGCAAGTAATATAATATCTGCACAACCAATTTCGATGTTCCTATAGTTTTCAATGATCTCATACATTACATATTATATTATTATAATGTACATATAAGGTAATAGGCATCTGGCGTGTATTACCCATAGTATGATTTTTCATATAATTTTGCGAGAAAAAAAATCGTGACGACCGTCCAGCCGCCGCCGGCGACAACATTACCTAGGTATGTATATTACGATGCTGCCGTACGACTGTCGGCGGTCGATTAGACGGAGAACAAATTTTCCATAAAAAAACCGCGAAACGTAATGAAAAAAAAAAAATCAAAACAACAAATAATTTATTGTACATTATTATGTTTACCGTGCACGTCTATATATACAAGTGATCGCGTCTATACATATTATACATCTATATTATAATAGTAGGATAGCTCGTGCCCGAACCATCACTCTGCAATATAACACAAAACCGGCGGCGCGCAACGTCAAGTCCTGAAAACCGAATTAATCCGATGACGACGACGACGACGACGGCGACGACCTGTAATATACTTTAGATGCCGCCGCCGCAGACGATGACGGACTATGCCGCGGTTTGATTGCGTCGGCCGCGCATACAGCACTATAATATACCGACGGAGCACAACAATCGCGCCGCGGAATTCAGAAGTCAATTTCAGAGAGATATAACATACATTTCCGGGCGTAATCGAAAACCGCAGAATCGTTAACATAATAGAAATAGAAATAATATAAAAAAAAAAAATAAAAACATTGGCTCGGCATCCTCTCTGTCGTCTAATCAAATCGTGTACCGCACAGGATGTCACGGTGTGTATATACCTATACTATATATTGTAGTGTACATTATAAAAGTATACGCGGCTGCAATAACGTGCATACGCCCACTACGGCCAGACCTGACTGTTCGCCGCGCAAACCATTACCCGGACCTCCCCGAATATTTATTTTAATAATAATAACAACAATTATTATTATTATTGCAGTCGTCAAATTCGTCTGAGCGGAAAGATCGGCCGGCCGCAGACACTATATAATATAATATAAGATGTATACTGCGGGAGACGATGACAGATAATAAAGTCGTAGTATATAATATTATCGCATAGTGTTATAGGTACTCACGAAATGGCGTACGACAATTTATTGTTGCGAAATGTGGTACGGACAAAATAATAATTATGGAGATAATAATACATACATAGATAATGAGATCATACGAATAGGACCGTAATGTCTGTATACCAGTGTTATTGGATGATATTAGACGTGTAGAATGCTGTATTGATTATTGGAGCAATAATATTATTTTTTTTTTCCTTTGGTGGTATTCCATCTTTAATTTAACGCAACTAAAAAAAAAAAATCATTCTTAAATAAACACATAAAATCGCTGCTAACTGCGATTTCGGTTCGTTTGGATAACCAATATTGGTAGGTATATAGTGATAATTGATCAGAGAAAACGATTACTGGTGTGTATGGTTATTTTTTGTGGTATAGTTTTAGTATTGTCGAGGCGAATACCTCAAACTTGAGAACGCTGTCCCGTTGGCGATCAGTATAGATATATATCGTCTTCTTATCCATAATTGACTATCTGTCGATATATTATGCTACTGTCGAGTCGTTTTTCGTCGAATTTTCCACCTGCAGTCGTCATATACGTACGACGCTAATCCACAAAATTATTATAATAGATACCGCGCGATTCGGTTATAGAAAACAATATTGTATAGTTTTGAAAACGAGTGATTTTTATCGGATCGCGAGTGTGTATTTATCATTTATCATTGAGTCGTTGACGCCAGTTTAAAAATCGTCATTAATTATTAATATGATATGAACTACCTGAGAATTTCAGGTAAATGGAACAAAATTCGTTTAATGTCTTTTTTATTATATTATATAACTTCATAAAGGTCTAAGCTTTATTATTAATAGTTCATAAACAACTACATGCACCTATACAACAGGTAGCGGTAATGATTAACAACAATAATTATAAATTATTATTATGGCGGAGGCTAATTACGATGGTCGACGAGAGATATACAAGCACCCAAACGGTATAGCAAACAACGATAACATAGTGATATTGCGGTGGTCTATGCGCGATTTTCGGACAGTCATTGTGGTCGGGACAAAAACGCGCGTTTTAATGGAAGATTTTACGTCACGTCTGTGTATATTCTGTGCATAATAATACAATGTATTATATTATATTATATATAGGTAACCGTGTGGCTTGATTTATAATACGTATAATGACGACGCTGTTCTGTCATTGCGCAAATAAGACGAGCTCCGCGGTGTTGGGACACCCTGGATTCGAATTTCCCTAAACAAAAAAATCAAAAAAATCTCAACGTAAACGCGCGCACAATGAGCCGTATACGAGGGCGGTTTGACGAGTTTCAGTTGCAGGTGTAACGCGCGATACGCACACAATGAGGGGGTACATTATATTATACGAGGTATATATAGCAGTTACATATTATTATTATTATTATTCGGATCCCCGTGGCGACACGGACACGTTTTACACTCGGTATTTTTTTATCGAGCTGTTTTTATATTTTTTCGTATTTATACACATGATGACGACGGCGGCGTTCCCGTGAAAAGATCGCCCGAGTTGTGTTATAACAGTGTCTCTGTTGGCTTGCGAACGCGCCGCCTTAACGAGTACAAAATAACAATCATAAAAAAAAAAAAAAAAAAAAATGAGCTCGCAAAATAATTTATACGATAGATGTATACATAAATAATATAATATTATTACAATATGACAACCGCGTAAAGTCTTCGATATATGGGAAGATAATAATATTATTCTCTCGTATTATTCTAATTACGAGTCCATTGTGAAAGTATATGATTATGGGTGTTGCACATCTTGCGGTCTGGACAGCATTAGTTTAATGCCAACGGACGTAATGGACATGCGCGACTTAATAACAATGGTCGACCGTAATATTTCGGTATTAAAAAAAAAAAAAAAAAAAAAAAAAAAAGAAAAAAAGAGAGTTTGCTTCGCCGCCGCCGTTTCTGACAGCAGCATTTCGCATGCTAATTTCATACTTCAGATTCACGACGTTATGTATGTATATATATATATGTGTGTGTGTTCTCGCAGTATATACTTATAAGTTAAAATGTATATTTTCGTTTTCGTACGTTTTATCCATATGATATACCCTCATTATAATATATTATATTATTATACGTATATATTGTTGGTATGCACCGAATGCGAGTGTTTAATGTATAATGATAATATACGAACTCGGAACGACTATGTATACTCCACCGCGGTTTCGTCGAAGAACTGCGTATGATTCCGTGTGAAAATTATCACCATCGATCTGGAAATATGTTAATAACGCGCGCGCGTCCTACGAATTCGCTGCTTAAGCCCCACAGTATTCACAGTAATACACGTTTCCGCGTATCTACACCCGGGTATACGCGTCAAACGGATTTAAATAACGATTTAAAATTTCTATTCCGCCTATATACGTATATTATAGAAGAATGCGATATTGATTCGAACGACAACGTCATGCGTGTTCCCTCGTCGGTTTGGCGTGATGTTTGCGCACATGACTATATGTGTATATAATATATTATCATATAATATATATTATGTATTATTATATTTGTATTGACCTAATGCGCCCGTAAACGTCTGAAATATAGTGCACAAACCGACTAACGACAATACCATTAGTTTGGAAGTACAATTTTTTATTTTTTATATTGTTATTATATTTTAAGTGCACATATATATATAATATTATATATATTATTATTAGACGTCAGAGGCGGTCACCAGGTAATGACGATGGTTTTTTCACAGTTCCCACGGTCGGCGCAGTCTCCTAACCCATCTTTATTCCATTTTTTACGGAAAATCTATATCAACCCGTCGCCACTACAAACGCACTGCATTAATCCTTTTTTTAAAGCTCGTTTATCATTTCGTCCATTAACCCTTTTTTCGGTGACTCGGCCTTCGTTTCGGTCACGACAACCAGGCGTACAGAGAAAGACGTTACGGGAACGAGTTACGCGCGCGAAAACACCGTAAACCACATGACACGCGTCCTTGGTCATAATATAATATATATAAATAGACAGCGCGTACAACCCGACATTTTCGACTAACTTATATATTGTATCGTAGAGGGCATACCAACATTTTAACCTAAACTAATACTTTCGCAAAATTATCCGATACGTGGTATAATTGTTATATTACAACCGAATTAATACAATTCGTGATAATATTAATATAGTACAACATATTATTATTTTCTCATGTCCTTACACATTTATCATTAAAATAGTATTGCACAAATTATATTTTTTTAAATTTACAAATCGAAATTTCCATACTAAGCTGAATATTGTAAATAGGTAATCACTGCAGTTTTTACTTAGTTATACATTTTCATAGAATTTCTAATCAGCCATTAATATTTATATTTGTAAGCATAACACAATAAACGATTAATATTCTCAGGTTTATATTACACCGAAATAATTACACAAAATTGAAAAATCTTCGGACTTTTATATTCATATGTTCCACGCGGTTTTTTGAGGAGAAAAATCTATATTTTTAGTAAATCAAATAAAAATAGTATTTTTTTTAAATGATTTTAAAACAATTTTCATAAAATGTAAAAACTATAATATAACATGATAACTTTGTACGCATAAATCCAACTTAATTGACGTGACTAAAATAATAAATAATTAAACATACTTGAGATAAACTACAGCTATACATTTTGTGTTTTTCTTATTATATAATTATAAAAATAATAATATAATATAATTATGTTACATATTTTTATTTTTATAATTGTAGGTATTTTAATTTTTAATTTTAAATGTTGATTTGTACTTTTACATATTAAAGCATAAATGGATAATATAGTTATGATTGCCATTTCAATACACAATGTCACAATATATATTTACACTTTAATTATCTTCGTAAATACAATTTAAATTAATTTTTCTAAGTAGAAACAAATCAATCAGAATGATAATTACAATCACCAAAATGTTTAAACAATGTATGAATCGGATAAATGATAAATAATTTTTAAAAGAGATATTTAATGAAAACAAACAACCATAAATGTTGTTCAACATTTAAAATGCATAAAATAAATGTTTGAATTAGTACAGTGAAGTATGAAGAAATAATAAAAGAACTACGCTGTTGACATTTTTAATTTAACCCCTCCCTACGGTTTGGAGAAACTATATTATTTCCATTTTTTTTTTTTTTGCTGATAATGAAACATAAGTCATATTATATTATGTTATTTGTAGTAATCTAAAACAAATTTAAACCAAAAAATATCAACAATTTTCATTGAAAAAAAAAATTTAATACATTACATGTTTCATATAGAACAATCATTTACTTGTCCCAAATAATGACAATTTTTTTGTTATTTTATTATTGGTTGTGAAAAATGTTAATCGATGGATCCACGTAATAGGATAACATTATTACGACAAGGTGTACACAATATAAACTGCATTACTCTTTACATTGGTGGGTAGTATTGGTACGTACATAAAATCTAATGAATCACCAAACTTATGTTAAATACGTTAAATTATAGGTGTGTCGTCATCTTCGTCATAAATACTTCAGATTTTTCGAAATTTCCCACGAAATCGGCAAAATTAAAATCGTTTCAGAGCATTCCGATAATAATAATTATTGTCGGACGCCTATATGGCTATACTGCACGTATGATGTTGTTATTATTAAATATTTTATGATGTATATAACGTACGGCAATGTATAGGTACAAACACGCAACGCATGCATAGGGTGAAACTATGGGGAAAAAAACCAAAAGAAACATACACGAGTATTTGGTATATATATATATATATTATGTGTGTAGGTTAAATAATGATATACGCTATTTATTACTAATATATTATATATTTTTGGATATGTTACGAATTATATTTCTCTCTCTATCCTATATATATATATTATATAGGATATTAAATCATTTGTGTCTGCGGGCTTGAAACGTACATTTGGTACCAACGATTACAGGTAGCAAAAAAAAAAATAATAATAATAATACGTGCAGTAAACTAAACCCGAACGTTTATCGGTTATATAGAATATATATATATATATATATAGGTATTGAAAAAAAGTTAATTGTAAAATTTGCCTAATAGAGATTGTATATGTAAGTACACAGCGAAAACGATAACACGTAAGTCAGTGTAGGCGACTATCGATAAGAAAAAGCTATTTTGAAAACCTTGGTGGAATTATGATACTGTGGTTTATATTATCATTATCTCTATGAATGTATGGTAAGTTTTTCTGTTTCTTCATAATAAATTAAAATTGAAAAGTATTAGAATTGCAAAAGATGTATGCTATGATAGTATCCTTATTTGTATGGTGATTGGTTGGTTATGAGTTATGACTTATAGTTGACATTTCAGTATTTCACTGATAATGTATTAACGTCTTCGGATTTTATGCCAAAACTGATTGATTATAAAATAATATTTAATATAAAATTTTTATTTCTCGTTAACTCTAGTTACTGCAAACTTTTTATATTTCATATCAGGTCATTAGGGTAGATATATTGTAATTCTTGATGTAGTTTATAATACAAAACTTATAGAAATACATCCCCACTTTGCCCCATGTTTCCCTACACACACAAAAATATTTTTTTTTAATATAAAATTATAATATATTACATTATACATTTAATATAATAAGTATACTTACTATTATATAATACTGTACGTGTTCTGTAGGTGATGATTATAATTAATTTACTTATAGGCATACGCAGAGTGCCGTAGACAAGTGTAGTCGTGGAGGAGAAATCGGCCGTTGGTGGAACTCGTTAAGTTAGAATTTACATAATATTACCTGAATTACCTACCTACATAAATTAATTATATTTCATATTATAAGAACTCTCTGCACCAATTTATTTTCACGCGGCGAGGTGAACTATACCGGAGACTAATATAAGGCAATTGTTGGATGTAGACGTATAGAGACCGTCATTATACGGTCGATTTACATAATTTTTGAGTATATTTCTGAACCTTTAATATACATTAATATGTTATAACGTGCAGAAATAACATTTATCGATCATTTACATAATATAATATATACTCAAATTACTGATACTAGCAAACTGCGTGGTTATGTTATTGTATAGCGGTATATGTACACAATATTTTTAAAATTTCATTACACGAAAACGTATATATATATATAGGTACCTTCACCACGTTCTAATACCTCATATCGATGTTTGCCAACTTGCGACACTTATAATTTGGTAAATCGATATTTGAATTATATTGTTATATAATGACCACGTGAGTGCAATAATATATACTGCAGAATATCGCCGACGACAACATCAGCGACATACAACACTGCAATGACGTTTACCGAAATTGTAGCCAAGAATATAATATATTATTGTTATTATTCCTATACTTGACGTTTTGACGTAACTAGTGTACCGTACATTACGGATATATTTTTTTTTTGCGGTTAAATATTCAGACTCCGAATAAACCGCGTACGTTCGTGTCGTTCAGGTCATTATTATTATTATTATTATTATATATTACATATATGACGTTATCATGTAACTTGCGCTCGCGTGTGGTCTTCGTCCAGTTATAATAATATTGTGTATTCGTACATAATATCATATTATATACATACGATAATAATTAAAAAAAAAAAAAAATAATAATAATAATAATAATAAAGAAGAAACGGTGAAACATAAAAAAGGGGGTATCCACTTCGCGGCAGAAACACGAGATCCTTCGATCCTTCTCTCTCGCTCTTCACCTTTACGTCTCGTATCTTCGCGGTGTTCGCATGGAGCAGATGTTTGCAGGCATTTTGATAAATGATTCTGGTTTTGTTTTACACTGTACTGCACACGGGTATCCGCCTTATCCGCGGACGTATCGAAATGTTCTCATTAACGGAATGTTATGGGAGGGAAAAAAGATAAACGTATTTGCTGTTGTAATGTTTTGTGTGTAGTCTCTTCTCGCTGAGTAGACGCCGTCACCGCACCACACCGCACGCAGATCGGCCGGAGATATTATATCGCAGCGGCCAGCAAGTAACTAAACGGTACCTATATAAAATATAAACAAATAAATTAACAAAACGAAACGGACCATGAAATAATATCAAATGAATGGTTATTTTAATTACTTCGTCGTCTGCGCGTCCCTAAATTGAAATAAATACAATAAATAAATATAGCCAATATAGGCTAACAGATACATATATTAAAACATTGATCGTTTTCAATCGAATACACAATATTGAAAATAATTATTCAGAAACATACGCTAAATATGTTTTTTTTTTTATTATTTATTCTTGTGAAAAATACAATATATTATACCTACTTATTGTCACGAACAATAATTGTATTCTTTGTGGCGAAAAAAAAAGTTGTTTAAGTAGCTACTTTGTATCGCTGAATATAAATTATAATCCGCTACTAAACATCTCTTTTAATACTATGAACAACCTAATATTTGCATAATAATTAAAGAAAACATTTTTCGTGTCTATTTTTATCCATATTATATAATATATGAGGTTGCTATGAAAATATTTGAGGGTTAACCCCCAATCCCTTATCTATTATAGTCAACATTATGCTAACATAATATTATATTAATAAAACAACTATATAATATTATAAATAAAAAAATATCGTATTTTTAAAATGTTAAACAAATTTTGAAGTCATATTTAAACTTTAATAATAGAGGGGTATGAAAATTAAAATTATAATAACGTGTTGTCGAACATAAAATGTAAAAAAAACATTCAAACACGTATTCTGAACGCAATACAAAAATATTACTTACATGATTGGTATTGTATAGGTGTGATAGATCACGGATGTAGTAATATAATTGGTCTGATTATTATTATCGGTCGCCGTCAAAGAGCCTGCAAGTACAGTAACATACATATACACACACACACACACGCATTATAATGGCATGCGCGTGTGCGAATTCTTTTTCTGCAGCCTTTCAACCGAAACAATAATTATTACGTACATGATCATATTATATATTATACACGGTTGTGTTACACATTCATATATTATTATTATTTATTATATATACGTAAACACGTAATCGGTGAACGCGGGCATAAATACGCTATATTATGCGCGCGTATAGGTATATGCGGTGCGGCGGAAGCGAGAGGAATGAAAAAAACACATATTATCCGCTCGCCGCGTCGTGATTAGCCCGAAAACAAACAACAGTTCTCACGGGTGCTCCGGCGCACCGTACATATACCTATATGTTGTACACAAGTACAGGTATATATGGTATAAGGTATAAGGTATAATATATACATAGACGTATATTATGTGTGTGTGTGTGTGTGTGTGTGTGTGAGAGTGTGTGCATCGTCGGACGGCTATTATAACACCGGCGTGCAGTATATTTACGCGCGCACATATATTACACCGTTGTACATAATGTGTATTCGACGGCCGTAATGGATTTTAATGTTTTTAGAGCTTCTGTGCGAACGCGCATGGTTATAATAATAGGAACCGCGCGGCGGCGAGGGCGGCCGCGGTGTGCCCACGACCGCCGCCGGCTGCCGAGAGACTGCCGCATAGGAGGTGTAGGTGCGCGCACATATAATGATATAATTCGGCGTTTCATATTTTTTTTTTTTATGCTTTTTAATTTTTTATTCAGGTGAATAAAAGTCTGCGGGCGGATAGTTACGGGATGTTCCGGGTGTGGGAAACGCACCCTACGAACTGCATACGCGGAGCCGTCCGTAAAGAATTATGTATACCTAAACCTATTATTATGTTTGAATATAAGCAGCACCAATAAAGTTTTAATCGTATCGTTTTGCTCGAATCAATTATATTTACTCTCATCGTCAGATAAATAATTTTCAATTAATGTTAATACGACATAGAATTAAACATAACATCAATATAACTTATATTATTATAAGAGTTTAAAAGTTCAAGTTAAAAATCAAAAGCGGTGAGTAATATACTTATAGTTTATTTATCTGTTTAGAAACTTGATCTCAATTAAATTAATATCTAAAAATATGCCTACACATCTATATAATGATATAATATATATATTATAAATACATTTTTCTTTGTTTGTACTATAATATAAAGACAAATAGATTCCTTGAGACTGTGCTTATGGGTTATTTTTCAATCTATATCGGTTGCTATACAGTAGCTCATATAATTGATACATGAATTTAGTTTTGACTAATGATAATTAAATATTTGTTTGCTTATTTAAATGATTACCGTAGGTCATTAATTATTTTAGTAGAAATATGCTATGTAAAAATGCTTACAATTATATTAGAAAAAAAATAAATTTTAAATCAGCTATATACTTATAAACATAATAGTTGCGATGAAACTTTTTTGATTTGCAATCACGATTTGATTTCTTAATTCTGGACATTTTTTTTTATGTAACTGTATAATGACAAATACCAATTTTATTAATTTTAACGATATTGGATTTATGTTATAGTGTTTAAGCATTCGTTGAATACATCTCCTGTTGTTTTGTGTATTTTCAATATATCAAAAATTATGAAGCAGAATATCATTAAATTAATTATTGTAATAAATTGTGATTGTATTTTACTATATATTTTTAACTGAAACGAAACGGGAAAAAATTTAAAAAGTATATTAATTTTAAACCACGCTTAGTTAGGCAATACTACTATAGTAAATTAGTATATTACACAACAACTACCGAAAAATGTACATAATTGGTACAAAATATACACAATACTAGTTTTTATAATATTTATGACCTCTATAGAAATCCACAAACATTTTTCGAAGGACGGAGGGAGGAAAAGCTTATTATATGTATATATATAATGAAAAATATTGTTATGTTTCATGTCCGATTGTAGAAGGAGGGGGAAATTTAAAATGTTCAACCTTTCGTGCGCTTATTATATATAGCAATTTGGACTACCTATTCATAATATTATATTGATACACGTTCACTAGCTGTAAGGAAATGACTGCGAGACACGTCGAGGACTCCCTGTTTGGCAATATCCCCGACTACGAGTACGATGCACTATAACGACCGTGTATAAGTACGACGACAAGATTATTGCGGTAGCGGAGGCGGTGGCGGCGGCACTTTGACATACCGCCGCCGATCGTGCGGGTTTTGATGGTGCATTATATATCATAATATATAATACGAATGGGCGCCGGACGACGATATTACAGAGACGGACCGGCATGCCGGCGGTCCAATAGACCGGTCGGATGTGTCGTATCGTTATTATAGTGTAATGTATATTATCACCGAGTGTGTAATTTGTATTACGATATAATATTATACGGCCCACACAGTGGTGCACTGACATCAGCCCTTAACATTGTCGTGACGTGTTTAACCACGTCCTATTAAGTTATATCAATATTATACACGTATATGTATATGTCCACGTGCTATAGGTTTATATCGTGTCTTGTAATGCCTCAATAACACGGTGAATCGCAACGTATATAGATAATTAGATGTATACATGTAAAAGGTCCGAAGACGCAACCCTGTGTGAACTTATTCTGCTTATAGTCCACGGGCGCCGATTTGGTTTTTTTTTTTTTTGTAAAGTATAACAAATTAAATGTAAGTAGATTTTTCTTAATCTATTGATTAATTTTTTTATTAAAAAAAAGGGATATATAGTGGCTTATATTATTATTCTACATTAATTCCATATTTTAAGCTGCACTATTCTCGAAAAATTAAGTTTCTTAAATTTATTTTTAATTATGTAGGATTCTGTTCCAAAAATGTATAAACGGGAAAGAATGATAAACCTTTTGCTTTGATCACAATTTGAAAATAATATTAGTTTGTAATCTTTTATAATTTGTAACTAATAAGAATGTTTGAA
Organism: Rhopalosiphum padi; assembly: GCF_020882245.1. Taxonomy (NCBI): domain Eukaryota; kingdom Metazoa; phylum Arthropoda; class Insecta; order Hemiptera; family Aphididae; genus Rhopalosiphum; species Rhopalosiphum padi. The sequence goes on from NC_083597.1 coordinate 35,925,037, forward strand.
CAAAACATGTCAAAACAGTTTTTAATAACTTTCTTTTATTCGAGCTTACTCTCACTTGCTTTACTTAACCATCTAGCATTACTCACATAAGATATACATAGGTACCTATACAATATAAAATGTGCGATATCATCAAATTTAAATATTGTTCTAAATCATAAAAATCGGTGATTTTACGAGAGCATTGCCATATAGTTTTAAATTTTATCAGTGCGAAATAGAAATTGTAAACGATTTCAGAAATAAATTGTAATTTATTGTTATCGAAATTAGAGTACGGACGTTAAAAAATAATAATAATGCTTCAAGCGTGTATGGATTGTAATGAAAAAAAAATTATAAGTCATCAAACTTTCACTTATTTTATGGCGTTGGTATATTATAGTCTATAGACAACTTTAACTAACCAATATCAGTCACTTTCGGATCGCTCGTAAAAAAGTACGACAAGTACACACACATACACACACATGTACAAGCTGCAATACCACTACATCATCGCAAACACTATGTGTCTATAGGTACATAGGTACGCAGTACGCACATATTCGTTACGCCTCCTCGGGGCACATAATAATTCGGCGCACACGTACGCATATCATCGGACCAAACTAGACCTTGTCGGCTGTACGTCGGGCGGTTCCGTATAGATACGCTTATATTCGTATATATTTTATGATAATACGATATTTTTGGTTTATTCAATTATTAAATCCGATGGGCGGCATTGGTTTATTATTATTATTACTATAATGTTGTACACGATCCTGTCATAACATCGTCCGCCGCGTGCGCGCACATAAGGCGGCCATATAATACGACGAGAAGACTATATATACGACGACCGCGACGACAACGGAATCTGCGGCGGCGTGCGCGCAAACTCGGCAGACGTAAAGATAGAAGAGACCTGGAGAGAGAGAGACAGAGAGAAAAATAGGAGAGAGAGAGAGTGAGTGATCGTGTTTGAAAGACAGTGATGGCGAGCGCGTTTAAGGTGTTTGAAAAGTTGATCATAATAATTATCTTGTACAGGTAATACGCACATACTATAGGTATAGGTATGTATATATAATACCTATCAAACGCGCGAGTGCGAGTATCGGATTAATCGTACGATATTAGCATACGCCCTTCGCACCTGAGTCCACGTCATTATTGTCAAGCTCGTGTTTTTCATCATCATCATCATCATCATCAACGTCATTATCGCCATCATCGCAATCATCGCATCTCGTCGTCGCGTCGTCGTCGACTTTGTCGTCATCATCATCCACGCGTCCGGGAAACCCGTGATTTTCTTGTCAGTATTAGGCACGTCGTCGTCATAACCCGATCGAACAGCGTATACCACGTTTTTCTGTACCACAACGTTGTATATTACATAGGCACATGCGCCTTATGTATATGAAATATTATGCGTATGCTGTTTAGCCATGTGCGTGCGAGTGCGTTCGTGTAAGTACCTCTATATGTATATATACGTCAGATCGGCGTAGTTGTTATTAAAAACAAAATATCACGTCCGAGGATTTCTCTCGCTTACGCGTGTATTGCCTCTCGTAAATGTGCATATATTGTGTTTCGGATAAATATTTCGGTACGCCCCGAAAAAAAAAGAGAGAAATAAAATCCGCGGGTTCGCCAGAAGAGATCTTTCTTTCTTTTTTAAATTAAAAATACGCGCACGGACAGGAATTCGACCCTCTTTCTGTATAAACACGTATATACGCGTACGTATATGTAATATGTGTAATATATAATAAATACAGTATATATATACATAATAGGCACATCAAATATATCGTTTTGCAACGTCGTTGTTGTCGGGAGCCTCTATAAAATGACGCGCACATACGTAACTATAATAATGTATATATATGTATATGATATAACGTGAGTGCGCAGTGTGTGTATGTGTGTGTGTGTGTGTGAGGTGTGTGTGTGTGTGTGTGTGTGTAATGTGTATGTTTGTGTAAGTTTATGGATAGTGACAACCCGATTTTTAACAAGAACAAAAACGCCGTCTGCGACGGTCCATTAGAGATTGGGGTAAAAATGCCGTTTCTCCGGTTATAGGTCGGGATCAGTGAAATGAAATATATATATATATATGTAATAATATAATACATGTATAAAAAAAAGTAATAATAATAATAATAATAAAATATATAACCTTGCGTATGTCTACCTGTGCGGACACCCTAATTTACATGTGGGGTGCGCGAGATATTTATAACTGTTGATCTCGTATCGCCCCGGTGCGGGGGTTGAGAACGAACCCGACCCGCACCGCACATACCTTTCTCCGTGACGTTTATTATATATGTAAGCATATATATATATACGCGTATGTGATGGCAATAATATTCTCTTCGGGTCCTGATCTATTTCCAAGGATCAGATAACGCGCGCGTCCCCCTGTGCAGCGTCTGAAGTCAAACAGAAACATATTTTATTTACAAGGGATTCGAGGGCGGAGTTGAATTCCATAATAAAATATATACACCTAACTATATATATATGTATATATTATATAGTGGCAACGGTGCAACAGCAACCGATGGCCCGTAAAAACCTTCTGGAACTATAAGGAGAAGAGATAGAAAGGAAAAAAAAATAATAACATTCGTATCACGGCGACCCTCTTATTTTATATTTTTTTTTTTTTTTTTTTTTGTTACCTGTATTATTTTTTACTCCCTTGACAGCCGTGAAAGTCTCTCGGACACTTTATCATACGATTTTGCCAAAAAGCCGTTTTTAAATAAAAGAACAAAACGAGAATACGTCCAACAGGTTTAATCGTATTATGTGCACTTTACAAAACGCCCCGTAATGGTAGCCAGACGTTGATGAGAATTTATGACTAAACCCTCCCACTACACGTACATGTATAATATCTATAATGCGTCGTTTTATATACGCGTATATTCAATTTCGTTCGTTATTGTTGGTAATAAAAAAAATATATACATACAAAAATGCATCCATGTAAATGACTTGCGGAATCGTCGAATAATTATATATAAAAAAATGTTTGCCTAAAGAAACTTACTTACGTTATACTATATACGTTCCCATATAGGTGTTTCTGGGGCCGGCAGGGTTACATAATGTCTATTTTTTTACTTGTTACGTTAATACGACTGTGTATCGCGAAAGTTAACAATTTAAATTGTATCATATTATAAAATCGAAATATACGATGATAATATTAAGTTCCTGGCTATGTGTTCAATTATCTCCATGGCACACATACAGAATTATATTATCATTGCAACGGAACACAGTTGACAAAAAATTAATCTGATTTATGCAGATGCACATCTTTTTCATAAACGTTCATTATATATTTGATATTTAAGACCTTGGAATGACGTTATCTCAAAATTCTCATTTACCAATTCCTATTACTTTATGAATATTTTAGAATACACATTTAATATATCATGCACAATGTATTATACATTTAAATACAAAACTAATGAATGTTTCAGTGTTTCCACTTGAAAAAATATAACTAACAGTTATATTTATTTCGAAAAAAAAATTGTAATTTAGTTAATAGTTTATAATTAATTCATAAAAAATATATCATCTACTTATGTTTGAACTGTATAAACTATTTCTCAAAACACCATAACATTATTTAAATTTACTCACTTTTTTGCATTTAATATAATATTATACGAATATATCGTAATATGAGTTGTGACCATTGTTCAATATTATGTCCATTTTTGATATTTCAGTTACATACATTTTCTTGATGATAAATTAACATTGTCGACCAGAACTAATTTTAAGTAACAAATTTTATAATAATATAATAATATATAAATACATAGCAATAACTTACAAACGCCAGTGATTATATGTATTTTAAAATTAGGTAATCGATAGTTTTACATTAAGTAGGTAATTGGTATGGAAATTGTTCAATCTATCTTTAGTAAACATTAAGGATATAATATATTATATACATAAACCTCATTGACTACACAAGTTCAAGGTTCTATAATGCGTCATTCTAAGATAGCACTGAATAGATTATATTACTTAAATTAGTTATACACTCAAATATTCTCTACTATATGGAAAAAATAATAATAATTACTAAACTTAGAAATACAACTAAATATCAATGAATTAATTTAATGACATACCTAAGTAACATATTGTTTTTTTCACAATAGGAACTTACCTTATTCTTGTATTATTTAATACAAGAAAACAAATTATAACAGTCATCTACTAAGTTCACAATGTGCAAATTTATCTTGGTATTAATGGTATTAAAAAGGGTTTATTAATTATTATTTATTAGTAGATAGTAATTTAATACGGATTGTGAAAATCAAAAGTGTAAATGCTTAAATTATGTTGTATAATTTCGAGAAAACGATTTCAGTATACATTTTACAATTATCTAATGTCCGAACATTCAAACATTGGAAAAAAATATTAAATTTATGTAAAAAAACAAATGAATGAAGGTTCCTGTATAGTATTTCAGTGTAAATTAAAAAAAATTAAATACATATACATAATATTTATTGATTTATTAAAAGTACGGACTGGTAGCTGAATGATTAAATTACAAAAAACTATTAAATAGTTGAAATATCAACATGCAATTAAAATACATGATAAGAAGCAAAACAGCAAAACTGTTTAATGAACAACAAAGAAAACATAAAATATATATAATAAGATACCTACAGTAAGTAAATTAGAAGAGTGAAACGGTTCAGTATTGACGATCCTCGTCATTCTTACAAGTAGTGGCTTATTAGTAGCATAGTTTGTGTTACAAACAGGAATATAAAACGAATAATTATTACCCAAAATAGGGTCAAAGTGGGGATTTCAAAATTAATGTAAGAGTGGAAATTTGGGGTTGTATAATATAATAATATATTATATAACATAGGTATATCATGTATACTATACATATCAATATTATTACCGTTTTTTATTTATAATATGTAATAAAATTGTTTGACACAAAATGTTAATGGCCTGCATCATAATATACACCGATCTATTTTTCTATACAAAATATTTTTTTTTAAACGAATATGTATATGTCAAGTCAAAATTAAGTACATTTTATGCTTCTTAACATTTCGTTATTCTCGGAGAGTAAAATGTATTATTCGGTTATTATTGCATTTGTTGTGCTCGCCCGAGTCAATTGTTTACTACTAATTAAAAAGAAAGTTAAAAAACGATGTTTCAATCTCTCGCGTACATCATCCAATCCGCAGTCAATTCAAAATCATAAAACTGCGTGTACAATAATAACAATAAAGCCCATATGCTTCAATTCACCATGTACAATGCTATTATGTATTACAATTCGTGATAATTTTTCAGGTCAAAAAGACGTGTGTAGTGATGGGTGCATCGTTTTCATTGTTGAAGAGCCTTCGAATAGAAACTTCTCAGTGTGACATCGAAAACTCAATTGGAGTTCGGGAGCGCATTATTATACTTTGAAATATCGCAACAAATGTCAACTTATAAATGAGAAACCTCGTAGATACAATTAATACCGACACACATATTATAAATAATTACAATATGGTACCTATTTGATAATCATCGTCGGGGTTTTCGCAAATTTTATTTTTACGGCGTATTTTTTCACCGCGCGTACATCCGAAAATAATTTATACATAATATATTATCTCTCATCTCAATTGTATACCTGTATAACACAGTAAAACGCGTGCAGCGTACATCATAATATCGATATAACATAATTGGTAATTATATATATATATTATGTTATGTTTTTTACGTTTCGTTATAGCTATTGTTTACGGTAAAACACATAATTACAATAATATAAATAGTTAATTTATAATAAATCAATGTAAGTACCTATAACATTAGTATCGCATATAATTTCGTCGTTATAACCATACAATCAAAATAAATTGTTTTGTTCATTAGTGTGATACATCAATAAGTTAGTTTAGAATGTTTAGATTATAATCAACATTTTAAATACATTTTATTTGTCAACCTATATTACGAATGAGCAATTAGTAAACTGAAATACTCATGGATTATTAAATAAATACACTATTTATGGATGTATGAAAATAACACGACCTTGGTATTTTTATTTAAAGCGAATAACTATTAGTCGGCAATTATAACCAAATCGTATGTATACGCAATGAGTTTTGTCTATTAAACCATTTAAACCAATATGATTACACAGCTTTGTTGCAGATCATCTGGAAAGGCAAGTAAATAAAAACAAATAAAATAATAATATGTTTATATTATATTTTTTTTTGTGTTTTAAATTTTTATCTAAGTATTATCCTCATAAGTATAACTATAAACTAAGGTTATATCAATGCGTATGTATTGATTAATATTCACAGAATACCACAGACAATTACGAAAATTCGAGTAATTTACATTTAATATATTCCACATATTAATTTAATATTTATACTGTTTTTAAAAAAGACATAATATAAACAACAACTTAAACTAAACATTATAAATCATTTTCTTGACTACACTATCAATAACATATCTACACAAATAATGATTTGATAAAAATAATATTAATATAGAATTCATTTTTTTTTTTGACATTTAAATAATTGGAATCTCCAGTCAACTTGAGGAAAGAGTGGTTTTTCAGATTTCGCAAACCTGAGAGAAAGCAGTTTAATATTTTTATTTCATATAGATACAAAGAATATTTATTTTCTAAGAGGCTTCATTTTAAATTATTAACACTGTAAAAAGTTAATAATATTGTTAATACTTGTCGAATCGTCGATTACAGAGAAATATTATCATATTTAACTATAGTCGACTATCCGATTTGATAATTCTTGTTCCGAAATAAACATGTTCATAAACATAATTAAAATGTGACAATATCAATAAATTATTGTCGAATAAATTAAAATATTTGTAGCACGTTATACTACCAGATTTATAAAAACTGATTTTTGTTGAACATTGTTTTGGTAAATAATACTTTTTAAACCGTTTGTTTATAAATGTAGTAAATTTCAAATAAAGCTCTCAAACCAGAAGAAGTATATTTTATTCGTTTTGATAACAACATATCTAATTTGGGGGAATGAAATAACACGACACTGCCACTGTTAAATAATTCAGCAAAACCCCGATATTTTTGTAAAACCAAATCGGAAGGGACAAAAATAAACGATACCGATTTCGACGTGTCTTCTTATTGTTGATTTTTACTCACTATTAAAAAAAATTCAATAACAAATCGGTCGGTAAAAACATCACCACGTAACATAATATGGATGAGGCTATAAAATATATACTATCGACGAAAGTGCAGCGCGGCGTAAAATAAAAGAAGATCGCCTGGACAACGGTTTTTCCGTCGCCGTTCCGTAAAGCTGTCTGTGCACACCGTGCCGCGGTGCCCACCCGTAGGTATATAGGTAGATGTGTCCTACACGTGATATAATAATAATAATAATAATAGATGCGCACACACACACACACACGTACACGCGTAGTATAACAATCATATCGTACACGAGCGCAGATATAAAGTGTGGCGAGTGTTATTATGAGGTTACAACCGCGTGACCGTAAGAGAGTCCGTAAATATGCGTATGCGTGTTGTACTATAGGTACAATGCATACGAACACACGTTCTCGGGCATCATGAGAATTTTCTTTGGAAAAACGGCGACGAGCGTGAGCGAAATACCTCTGCAGTCTCGGTGCAGCCGGTATTTCACGACCCCGTCGCGCGCGTTTATATACTACGACCACCGTATATATACATGTAAACAATGCGACTACGACGGCGCGCGCACACACGGACCCGTGTTGTATACATAGGTATGTACGTCATGTAGCATACATAGGTACGCATATTATAATAATAACACGCGTGTATGCATACCGTTCTGAAAATAAAAAAAATTGTTATTATTGTTATTATCATTATTTTACAGTCATCTCTATATTATAACGCCGATGTGCAGTACGGCCGTATGAATTAATTTCGTTTGCGTGCCGCTTGTATAGGTAACCGTATATTATAATAACGTAGCGTATATACGTGTGTATGTGTGTGTGTGTGTGTGTGTGTGTGTGTACAGGGTACAGGCCGCGGACGGACGAAGAATATTCTGGAAAATATTTTTGGCTCCGCGTAGAGTTGAAAATTTAAATGTTTACCGAGTGCAAGCACTTTCTACCCTCGTCCATACCCTATCTCCAGACACTTCTTATTCTGCAGGTCTTTTTTTTTTTCAGTCGCACACCGGCGACACCGCCACAACGATTTGTCCCGACACTCACGCTCACCAGCTGACACGTCATGATTACGCACTTTTGTATAATTTATATATATTATTTACACAAATGTTATTTGAAATTCGAATGCGACGCTTAGTTATTTGATTTTTTAAATGTTTACACTTATTATCGTCTATACTCTATGGGGCCTATATTCTAAAGGTACACCTAAATATGAATCGGCCGCCTCTTATCATATCACGCCAAAACAAAAATATAACTATAACACTGCGAAACACCCTGTATATATAGGCGTACAGCTAACGCGCGCATATAGTGTAATATCATCTCTGTGCGAGCTATTAATTTATTTCTACGAGTGTATACTCGCATAGGAAACGAAAGAGAGAGAGAGACGGAGATAATAATTTCCGAGTAAAGTGCGCACAACGAAAAACGACGGACGCTACAGACTGCAGTAAAGTTGCGGAGCAACGTTTACAATTTGCATTTACATAATGCTATATACTATACACACACATATATATATATATGTGTATGTGTAAGGTGCATATAATATTATAATAATATATCCATATATGTATAATATAGTCGTTGTTTATCCTCTTCTTGTTTCGTTATTTTATATATACACTATACGGTGCGTATAATATTATCGATTAATTATTACGTTTATTTTGCGCACAATTTGTTTTATGCGAATCGCCGGACCATAAAAAAATATGTTTATTATATATGTATATTATAAGTCAACGGGCTCGAGCCCGTCCGCACGACTTTATACTCACAGTACAGTACACACACGCCGTGGCGACTGCAACGCATACGTGTATATATAATATGTGTTATGTATATCTCGTGTGATGAGAGAAGACTTAATTATTATTATATGCGTCGTCGTCTGTATACGTGTGTACGATGTTGTCTTTTAAACGAGACGATCGGTTAATTACGAGCTCTTCACTCTCGCGCTGCATTTTCTCAAAACGTGTAATGTGTATACGTATATATGCTGTGTATGTACCCACACCTGTAATATACATTAAGAGTCAGCATCGTTTTTATTATTCTAATTATAAAATTATTATTTATAACCATTTAAGTTTACAGAAAAGTATAATTATTATTTTTTTTATTCGATATTTTAAAGACGTTTGGCTTAGACATAAATATCGCACCGATAACATAAAAAAAGCAAAAGAATTTAAAAAATCTTTTTCGTTGTATTAAACTTTTAAAAATACATTTCCGAGGCACTTTTTGTATATAATGAGCTAGTGTGCTACATCATTAAGATTGCTCTGTTAATTACATATTATTTTTGTAAATCTTATACTGTCCTATATAGAGTATAGGATATATTTATATATTTCTGGCATTATGTCCCAAAATAAGTCACCAAAAAGCAATACAAATATATCAAAAAATTTCGGTAACCACTTAAAAATAACAAAAAATATCAATAATATGTCAAAAAAAACTAAAAATAAATTTTTTGATTCACTTAAAAATGTCTTATAAAATAATTTTAAACTATTAATATGTTTTATGCTTAGTAGTTAGTAATAATTATTCTATTTTTATTAATTCATTTGTAATTAAAGCTTCAGTCGATAAATATTCTGGAGCTTTTAAACTTGCAAAGATTATTTCCGTCAAAAATAAACGTTAAATTAAAAATAAATTAAAGTAGAAATACGTTCTTACGATAAGATATTATGTTGATACGGAAGGCCTGATAATAATAAAACAAATGACTAAATGAGTAGGATACATTTATAGAATAGATATTAAACAGCAGTTTTTAAATAAATAAATGTAGAATTAGGTTGACTAATTAATAGGTATACTAATTTTTTCTGAATTTTAATAAAATAACAAGTTATAATAAAAAAGTATGAGAACATTCAAATAATAACTACAAAAATTAGAAAAATACAACCAAACTGTTAAAAATGACATTAAATCCAAAATTATCTCAAAAATTCAAAAATAGGAATAAAAATGTATACTATTATACTATTAAATTGTGCGTGACATTAATCAAATTATGAGTATATCATACAATGCATTAAAAAAAAATAATAGATAATGCGAATGCATCAATTTCGACTTTCAGGGAGAAATAATACATTTGTTTAAGAGGTTACCTCTCACTCAAACTTCGTGATTCGAAAATTATCAATAACTAATGAAATACACGAAAATACTCCAAGACGCCAGAGGTGCAACCGATGTTAAGACTACACAGTTTAATTGATATAAATCAAAAATTTAAAACGAATAAAAACGTTAAATTTTTAAATAAAAACGATATATAATAATATTATGAAGTAACACCATTAATGCGGGTACAGACTGTATAAGTAAAGACTGTGTACTGAAATAAAGAAATTCAAAATAATACGTTACGTTTTGGGGCCTATAATTCATGACATCGATATGTCGATATGTACACGGATAATTTTTATTTGCACATGCTCATATAGTACGTATATTTACATACGAAACGGTCGATTATGGTGAAAAATAAAAGTACAATAGATCATATCGTATTATATCCGTCAAAAATCTAAAAAGCGAGATTTGGTTATTTTTTGACAACCGTCGGTTTTCGTGACAAATGCGTGTTTACACGCGCGACATGATCGATAACGGCGTCGCGGTCGTGTCGGTTGTGTCGTCGGCGGTGCAGGAGTAGTAGGGGAGACGCGCGTCTGTCGTCTGGCGACCGTGATGGGGAATGACCGCAACACACGTTTTTTTTCGGAAAATTTCCCGCCGCGCGGAGTCAATAAAAAAAAAAAAAATAAATAAAATAAAATAAAAAAAAATCAAAGAAAGAAAGAAAAGAAATAAACCGTCACACAAGTGGAGTGCATTATTGTCGACTCGAGGCGGCATTGCTGCGGCGCAGATGTCCCGTTATCAGTTTTTTGAATCCCCGAAAAATAAAACACACGACGTTCGACTGCGGGGTGCGAAATTTGTCAACAAAACCGTGCGGCCATCATCGTGGATTTTCGTACGCCTTTCACACAGAATACGTTTCTGGTCGACTGGCCCGGCATAATGGGTGACGCGTCGCGTTGTTGCTGCGGGTGTGTTGCGTATATTATATTGTACATTATATACTATATAATATCATATAGGTGTAGTGTATAGGCGACGTGTTTATGCGCCCGTTTTGCCTTTTGAGCACAAAAAAAAAAAAAAATCAAACATAATAATAAAAACCCCCGAGGAAAAGGTATCGCGCGAGTAAAAGCGTTGTGTACCGTATGTGTGTGTGTGTGTGTGTGTGTGTGTGTGTGTGTGTATCGTTGTCAAAATATCTCATATTATCCCCATTGTCGAGTCGGTCGGTCGGTCGGCCGGCCGGCTGCTGACGCTGCTCCGAGACCAATAATATCTATCGGCCATCTCTGTTTAATAAAGTAGCTTTATTATATTATATTATGTAGACGTAGACGTTGTTGTGTTGCTGCCGGGCGGGTGATTTATTGCCTGTAAGTAATCCGCATGTGGTCCCAATGAGAAGATATCACACACGCACACAGACACACACATACACACACCCGCACAGACATGAGCGCGCGTACAACCTCCGAAACAAATGGACCAATTAATAATTTATTATCGTTATAGATCAATGCGCGCTGCACTGATGCTGCTGCACGATCGCCGGATCGCGAGATGTGATATGCGCTCGCGTCCCTGGAGCACCGAGGCTTACGGCGCCATTCATCATAGTCATTGTCGGTCGAAGTGTACAAATGTGTTCTGCAACAGCCGACGTACATTATATACACGTCCCTTATCCGTTGCCATTGTACGCGTACGCGCGTATGAGCGACATTAATCCATAATAATATACACCCATAAGTATACCTACTGCTTATTATAACAAGGTACGCGCTGGAATGACCGCGCAAACCGAACACGATTTTGTTTTTTTTGTTGTGTATGCACGAAACGTCCATCGTACAATTTACCCGAACGCATTATAATATTCACAACTAGTATATAATTAATAATAATAATAATAATAAAGAAAACACAAATTCATAACTGCGTGTATATATGACATATAGGTAATACCTATTTCAATATTAAAAATAAAAAAATAATTCACGAGATATTAGTTAGTCGTATTTATTTATATATATATATATATATATATAGGTAATATAGAGCATAATAGTATGTATTAAATATTATGATTTAAAAATATATTAAATATAAATTATTATTGTGTATTAAACGTATAAAAGGTATAGTGGATGAATTAATTATAATAATTTTATGGATCAAATTATGTGTATATTTTGGTTTTTTAGTTATGTCAAATTGCTACTTTGAACTTAAAAATTGTATTTTTTTTAGTTCTACAGTGCATCTATATAAATTAGATATTAGATATATTAGGTAGGTATACTTAGCTTGGATATTTATGAGTCTCAATATGAAATAAAAAAATGTCTTATATAATTGTTTGATTTGTATTCTATTAAAACATCAAACATAACACATATACGTATATATTATAATATATTTTTTTCAATGAAGATAAAAATTTTGAAAATTTTTGTATTTGTATTTATTTACTAAAATATAATTTTCTGACGCTAATACCATAAGCCCAGTTAAATTTTATTTTATACTGTTCATTCTGAATTCGTTTTTAATTCTTTTAAGCCTTTAAAACGCTCTCTGGCTGTATAGAACAACTAGAACTCGGTAATTTGGTATGGTTAAATGTATTTTAAGAACAGTGTTTAAATTATCACATTGAAAAATGACTTGAAGTTAAATATTCGCGAAAGTGAACTATTTAAATACGACTAATTTAATAAACTAACTATTTAATAAGACATCTTCATTTTTTTCATAAATAAAAACATATAATTTGTAATTCTGATTTAAATATTTTTTCTTCTCCGTTATTGAAATTGTTCATATAACTGTAATTGGTTATATCGCACAGTTTTGCTATCGATAAAAAAGTTGATCAGAAATTATTAGTTTATTTTTTTTTATTAGTTATACGCACAATATTTTATAAGTTATTATATTACAATACCATACGTAATAAATGTCGGTAGGTATTTGGTACAAAAGGTCTCTAAATGAATCTCAAGTCTTGTGGCTCGGAGGCTTCGTCTGACATGTACTCGTATATGTATACTGCGTACACCGCGGTGTTGGACGAGTATGCGCGAAAGATGAATTAACGAACAATTGAACTGTGTGTGAGACGCGTTAGAGCCGTCACGCACACCCCGCGACGACGGGCTGTAGTTCTGAGCTGAAACACAAAATTTACTGCTCCTTGTTTTGACCCTATAAAAGGTAAACACATATCGCAGTACATATACACACATATATAAATATTATACACGCGGGGAGGCGTGAACGTTCGCGCGCGCGCCCGCGCGGTTGAACGCTTTTGTCAACGGTCGATTTTTCACGGGTCATTAAGTCCTCTTCTATAATATATTTAGCTCGACGATCGAATACACGTATGCCCACCACGGCGGCGCGCAATATATCATCGTTGTCGTATCAGCGAAATTAATATTGTTATATCGTCGAGAGATTTCATAGACTTCCTGCAGCAACGCGCACGCACACACACGCACGCCACGTCTAAACGCCAATACCAGCCATTGTCCGGCACCCATTATTCCTATATTTCGCGCACAGACAGACAGACACTCGTACACCGTTACAAACCGAACCGTCGTCATCCCATTGTGTGCCCGTGCACTTAAAGCCACACCGCCGCCGTCGCACCGTGTACAGAATATGCCCGAATGCACGCGCGTATACATAAATAACAGTGGTTATAACAATATTTTGACGGGTATAGGCGCGGAGAAAAAAAATGTAATTCAAATCGCTAATATATTACCTAGGAATTTTTTTTTTTTCTTAAGGACCGTGGAACTGTTTTTGAAAAAGTCCATCGCCTTATACGTATATAACCGTATTTATATATAAACACGTATTATACGTTTACTGCAGTATAGGTACCTATACCTATAATATGTATTATACCTGCGCACAATATATGGTATCATATATTATATAATATTATATACTTAAAACGAGATTTATGTGAAGTCTGTGAATGCGGATTATCAATGGTTAATATTTTATTTATTTATTTATTTTTTTTAAATTCGAGAACTATAAGAAGATTTCATTTGTAAGCACCACACACGGCGCGTATACACTGCTATACACACAATACAAATCTACATTACTTCATCGTTTCACCATAAAAATGTATGTGTAAATACATATTATACTTCATAACTATGGTTCACTGTGAAAAAGGGACAAAAACGGTCGAATATATTATAATAATATTGAATGTTTAGGTATGGCGGCGACTAAACCATAACTGAGACGGTGGTGGTATTCAGGTATAGATGATTATTGGAAAGTATAAACCTACGAAGTGTTTTAACAATAATACGATGTTATTATTAATTATATATCATATAGCAGATTTTATTATTCAAATCTATATATGGTTATGTCTCCGTAGACGGTTTAGAGCGATTTCTACAGTAACACATATAAATATAATATAATACACCCATGTGTACATAATAATAATGTGCGATATTGCAACGCTAAATTGGTTTGTTTGGCATTTAAAATACGCCACTTATGTAATGAGTTAGTCTCGCAGTTAGTCTTTATCAGTATGTGTATAATATATATACTTACACTTGAGGAATACGACGGATTGTCGTACATTTTCTACGTTTTAAAACTGACTATATATACCTGTACATACGTGTGTTTCAGTTTTAGACTTTGGTTGATTATTATCGCATATACCTATAGATATACGTCTGGCGCGCATGTTTTTTTTTCTTTCTTAACTTGCACAGTACTGCCTATACACATCATATATCTACTGTAGTCGTAGTGCTTATACAGGGCATATTATATTATATATACGTGAAAACATTATATTATAAATTACGACACATTACTTCACTATAGCCGCGCGCACGATAATTATTGGTGTTCTAACTTCTGCATTTTATCTTGACACCCAACCCCTCGAGGCGTGCGCAAAGACTCTCCTTCAACAACTACGTGTATATAGAGGTCAAACCTGCTCATCACCGAACGTCCGAACAAACGAGACTGCAGTATGTATATAAATAGCTGCTGCAGCGAAACGGTGTAAACATAAAGACAAATGTAGGTCCGTCCTCTGTTAAATATTATAAATTAGGTATTACTATATTTTGTCAGTGTTATTTTTATATATGTATATATTTATTATCTCGTTTATATTATCACACTATATTATAATTTAGAAAAATTGATGCTTCGGCTACCGGCTCCGTGTAAACATGTTTCTATACATGCAAGCTCGTATATTAAACATTTTTCAACATTAGACGAGACGGTATCTCGTATTAACCCTTTTGCTCTTCGTTCCGGAATCGCAAAATAACTGTTCCTAAATAGTCACATCAATAATAATAATACATAATATTTGTCTAACATATACATATAGTATAATTTAATGTATGTTCACACGCCAACAAACTCGTATCACTCTGATTACTGAAGATTTAAATAAGAATAATAACTGTTTATCGATTGATTAATCATGTTATTGAAAATTGCTCTACTTCATTTTTTTTTTTTAGAATACTATTCCATTATAATCGTCGTTGTCTGCTGTCGGGTAACATTATTATTATAAAGTAATAACCTATTAAGAAGTTGTACTATTCAAGTAGAACAATAAAATAAAAACAGAATGTCAAGTTTTATTAGTGTAACAACAAGATCAGATTGCTATAAAACATACATATACCAAATAGGTTATAATATATCAGCTATAACAGTATGAGATTTCAAATAAATTATTTATTTTTATTAAAAAACTTAAAAACGACATTATTAGATAATCAATATTAGTAATACAATATAGGTACACATAACGAAGAGTATAATCATTAAATTATTTAATTAATTCGTACCTACATTTTAAAATAATTGTTACATTGCGTTATCTTGTCTTATATCACATGAATTATTAAACCAATAATAATAATTGTATTTACCTATGTAAAATAAATTTTACACTCAATAAAAATCTACTTGGTTATAGTTTAAAAATGTATTAAATAATAATTGAATAATAATTGTATAATAATTTAAATCAAAAACCGTGTTAAATGCGTTTGTATAATTCAAGGTTGAGATGACTTAATTTAACACTGCGTTATACCTATATAGTTGATTACGCCGATTACGGCATCATATGCATATAAGTAGAATTCTGACGGAAGTTTTTGTTCAAATGTAAACTTATAAGCGTATAGAAAAACAAATACAAATAATGAAATGTATTTATCTGACAAAAAACATATCTTACACAATATTTGCAAAAAAAGAGAAAGGCTGTTATATAGTTAATTTTTAAGAAATAGAACTGCAGATATACCAATATTTATTTAAAAAATATGTTTTAAGCTAAACCCTTGCCAGGTGTTACTACATCTATATAATATTTATTATTTACTAAAACTAATGCACGATCCTCAGTAAAACGTAATGGAAAATAATATATTTTCGTTAGACAACTATATAATATGATTGAATATAACATTTTGGCTAAAGTATACTAATTTCTTCGCCGAGGTGTAAAAATAAATACAAAAGACCAATATAATAATAGGTAACGCGTATTCGGCGTATAATATAACCTGCTGAAACGACTATAATAATAGTTCGACGGTAACGGTATCGGGTGTGTTGTTAACGATGACAACGACGACGTTAATTGATTTAATTTATGTGAAAACCAGCTCGCCGCAGACAAGATGAACACTATCATAAGTGGCGGATTCGTCGTCGATTCGATCGGCAAAAACGAGAGAAAACCAAAAAAACAATGTGTATAATGCGTATATATGTATAGAAAACACTGTCGGCGACTATATAGTAGTGTGTCGATATTGAAAAAAAAACAGTTATTCGGGTAGTCGGATGGCGTGAAAAAAAAAAGATACAGAATAATAATAACGATATACGAAAATAATAAAATACCATAATATAGAGAAAAAAAAATCGTGCGGAGGCGGCAGCGCGCATTATGATAATGAGAGAAGAAAATTTCGGTTTTTCGTATAATACGTATACCTATATACTCACGCGGTGGTGGTGTTTGAGCGAATTACGTTCGCGCGGTGTGAACACACTACACACTACGTGTCTCTAATAATACTATCATATAGTTCTGGGCAACGCGGCGCATACGCATTATATACAGGTGTATATATATATATATATGGGTACATATATAATATTATACATTATACAGACATACGTGTGAAGAGATCGTGATCGTGATCTTCGCATTACGCGTCGTATATAGGCGTATAGGGTGTCGTGGTCGAAAAACACCTCCGGATTTGCGCGCGTTTATATCAGCCGCTCTGTCATCATCACCGGCACTATCATCATCATCATCGTCGTCGTCGTCGTCGCCGTCATCGACAAATCTGAAAATAATAATAATAAATAAATATAATATTGCGCCCGTACACGGCGATGAGTATATCTCAATACTCGTATACCTATATAATACCGTGTGATGTGGGGGTACATAATATTACCTATATATACACGTTGTATACCTGAAACCAGTGTATATACGTATAAGTACCCGTAAGGTCACAAATGTGCGCGGGGGTCATACGAAATGCACAAGCACGACCTGGCTGGCCAGCGCCTGCGGTTTTTTTATTTCTTCACTTATTCTTCAATTTTTTTATTCGTCCTCCGCTTTTCCATAATAATATTTTATTTATTTTTTTTTTAGAAAGCGCGCGCGATCTCGCACACACACACACACACACACACACACACTAGTACCACAGCACAATACTTATTTTATGTGTGTGTGCGTGTACGATTTTTCTTATACTTTGCCGTTCTATACCGTCGGGCGTGGAAACGAAAACGAAATATAATAAACGGTTATACCGTCGTTTCTAACACTATACGCGCCAGACGATGGAGGTATTAACTCGTACCTCCTACATGAGCCATAATCGTCGTCTGGTCGTTGTTCCGGACGCAATTCAAACAACGGCGGTGCTAGTCGCTCAAAAGTTATAGTCGACCACCGACACACCGCCACCGAAGGGAAAATTTCTCTCGAATAAGTTACCTATAAAAGGCAGGCGCTGTAGGTCGTCGTGTGTATACGCGATGCGCTCCGTTATTACGCACATATGCTGCATGTCCCGTAGGCGACGTGGGAACAACAGTGATGTACATTATTAAAATATGATTTAAAATGTAAAAGACATTATATTTACCAGTTCGGCTGAAATGCGTTTGGTTTATTATGTAAATCTCGCCGTTTGACGATGTACGGAATATTTTTGGAAACTCATATGCAAACTGACTATTTATTTTTGAGACGTCGCGATTTCGCCGATATGATACTATTTTATATATACGTACATATTATTCCTAACGGCAGCTATATATATGTTCTCGGACTCTGCAATGGATAAATTAGATTTTTATGCAAATCCCTCGTCTGATTTTTACCATTCGTTACGAAAACAAATAATCATAATAATATTATAATATATCGTTACGTACGATTGCCTCGTGGTGTTTAAGGATGGCACATATTAGGCGCGATTCATAGAAAACCACGTTTTTTTGTTAAGTTTCCATAACGAGTAATAAACAAAATTAATTATTGATAGTCGATGTATCGATAAGACATTTACTTGAAGAGGTTTTTTTATTTGTAACTCTTCTATACTTTTCTAACACTTATATAAAACGCAACACACAGCAGTGTGGTTTTCAAAACATACACAATGCATGTTATTAAATTGAGTATTTTTGAAAGTTACGAAACATAAAAATGCCATACTAAAATATTTCTGTAGTTGCTTGTTATAAAATCTAATATCTAATATCTCATAATTACATGCTACAATCAGTCCATAATACAATTTAAATTCAATTTGGAAGGAGGATATTCTTATTCTTTTAGTAATCATTCATTCATTATCTTCGATCGTTACATATTATATGACTATTGAAAAAGTCATAATTAATCACTGGAATACCAACAATTTTACATATTAAAAATCATTTCAGTAATTTTTGGTTTACTTTTTTATTATCCATTTAGTTATTTTTAATCGTTTCTCATAGAATTCGTTGCAGAAACCATGCACTTCAATGTCATAATATATACCATATATGATGGCTGTGTACCTAATAATTATTTTGACGGTTTAACAAACAGATCGATCGTGTATTTTAATCATAAGACCAGTGCAATTTCGTTTTAAATCGCATGACATTGGTATTAAATAATTGCTGCTGTCTATATCAGGGAAAAAGGCGGTCGTCTACACGTAATTTATATCGAATTATCGAAGGATTGGTGTAAAAATTTAAAATTCTTTAGAATCATTATAATATATTATTATTGTATATACAAACACTCGTGGAATATATTGTAGCTAGAAGAAGAACGCATACGCGTATAGCGTACGGAACAAAATATATAAGCTCGGACATTATGATATGGCCTTATAGGTATATGACTGCACGGCCTCTCCGCGGAACGCGCGTGGGTGGTGGCGGACGCGCTCTATATTTCACCTCCGAGCGAATTTATTGCGCCGTCGTGGAAATTTATAGTAGGTACTGCAGGCACGTATACGCAGCGGCGACGTGTGGGCAGATTGGCCGGAGTAATGAGTTCGGCGGGACGTGAACACGTAAACCGACGATTTTTCAACGATTGGTGTTTCGCCGAAATGTACGTGTAAGACGCAGTCTGTACAATATTTAGTGATTGATAAAATACGTATTATAAATCAACAGTTACTTCAGCTGTGGTGAGACTATGTGGACTATGTAGTGGACCGTTCGATCATTTTTATTTTTTTTTTACCAACCAACCTTTTTAATCGCACAGTTTACTCCATTATATTTTACATTAGTTATGTATATTTTATGTATTTATCAATAATGTTGTTTCTCAAGTTGAGAATCTCAACGACTAATGTTCCTCGAAACCCGATTTTTTTCAATAATTAATTATTACGACAAAATGCCCAAAACAATAAACGTATACGATAATTATTAATAATAGAATATAATAGAATATGTTCAACTTCTAAATAAAAATAATAATAAGCACCTAAACGATTAACCGATCACGATAATCGGCCTCGATTCGACGATTAATTACATTTTGATTAGGTATAATCAATATTAATATGCCATTATATGATTAATCGAATTTCATAAAAGCTGGAAAATAAAAGATTAAATTAAATCAAAATAATAATCGATTAATTTATTAATCAACTTAAGTGTAGGTAGTATAAATCAATTATTGATCTGTTGCGATTTTCGCGTGTCTGTGCCGATTAAGCGTGTGTAGCGTTAGAAGTACGTATAGTTTACGTCGTATACAAAGGTCTTCATAGAATAATATACAAATTAAACTCCATCCACTGACCGAGTTTTTATTTACCTGTGTCCACACATTGTCGTAGGTCTGCTAAGGTCTAAGTTCTGTTCCAAAGTTTGGACGAAATATTAAAAATCATGGGTTCAACTGTATTTTAATTTAGTCTTAGTCTAGCTCTAGATATAATTTTTTTTTTTATTGATATTTTTCTCGTCGTTGGTTATCGGTAGTAATATATTTCGGCATGATATAACACTCGATACAGGTCAAATTCACCATAAGTCATGATTAAAGGTATTATATATATTATGATTTAGATAATATATAGATAATATATATAATACACTAATATATGTACATTATATGTGTGAACCGATTTAATTCATGTATACACACTTGTTATGTGTCTAATGTCTCCCTCCATCTGTATATAAGTGCACAACACTCATCCTCGCGCTGGTGCTCGAGTCGTTAACGAGGCCTCTACATCAGATATGCGACATCTTTATTATTGAACTAATTACCTTATAAAATGTATTGAACTTATTTTTGTCTATTTATATACTATTCTTTGTTCCTTATTCATAGTCAACTTCACTTAATGCTAATTACATGTGATACTCTACACGATATCCAATCTCTGTGGCAATGTATTTTCTTTCTGTTCTTGGCCGCCCGATACACTCTCATCCAGCGCAGTCCGGTTGGTCTTCTGAGTCATTAATTTCAAATAATTGAGGGTCTAGTGTGTTTTTGATAAAAAGTCTTCCTTGACAATTTGCCGTATAAGTGATTTTTTTTTTTTTTAAATCTTAGCTTTTAATTGGTTTTTAATCGTCAACATACCAACTACGGTGTTTCACTATAGTCATATATATCTTGTTATGATATATTTTTTGTATGATTATATATTTTATTTTAAGTTTGTGGTAATAATATTTTTGTTCATTAGCCACATTAAAAGTTTCCCGTTACAAAACATATTTTGAAAATTATATCATATTGTGTAAAAAATTTAAAAATACTATAATTTGTACTTATCAATAATGATGATAATATGAGGTCACAAGACAAAAAAGTAATTTATAGAGTATTGGTATCCTTGAATTTGTGTTTTTCTTCTTCACATTCATAACTATGGTCTTTAATTGTAAATTATCAAAACAATATTAAATTATATTAATAAAAATACTGAACATTAAGATGCAATAATATAGTTATAATTTACCACTGAACATTAAATTTGATTTCACAAAAAATCACTTTTTTGACTTGTGGTCTTTATTGCACTAACAATGCAAATATTATTAATTATTGAACGCCTTATTTATGTCTACATAATATGTATATAATCTTTTTTGAGTTACGATTATCAATAAATTTTTAATAAAAAGCAAAAAGCTGCGTTGCACTCACTCTTTTCTCAGAGTTTGTTAATTGTAAAATTATTGTATTTATACGTGAAGAAATATTATGTATTCTTTAATACTGATAACTTATAAGTTATAATACTTTATTCTTATATTTAAAAATATTATCTAATATAAATAAATTGCTATAAGTTAACCCGATTTATACTGTATTGTATACTTGTATAATTATATTAAAAATTTGTTACGATATTTCTCAATATTTTATATGCATATTTATTTATTGTTATTTGTTAATATATTTTATCGTGAAATATATACATAAAAAGTATTTAGTTTATCTTAATATTATGTAGTATTTTTACTTGAGTTATGTCACTGTTTATAGACATCACCATATATATATTTTTACTAAATAAAAAATCCAAGTTTTTATTCATAAGAACTTACGATTACATACATAATTTATACTTACATAATTGTTAAACGTACTTAACTATAAGTGGTATAGCAGTGATGGTAACCTAACAGATTTACCCATTTTTATGAAAAATTCCTATATGTTTATATTTATATCACGAAAATATATTTATTTATTTTCAGTGAACATAATTAAAGCACTATTTTTTTATGATATAATAAAAATATATTTGTATAATATCATTAATACATAAAATTATATAATTTAAATTCAATACACTTGGAGAAATTCACTAAACTACATGTCTATGGTAATTTACTAGCGTTTGTATAATATTATAACCATGCTTATGAAATATAAGGTAGGTACATACTACTATTTCTACTATTCTCCAATACATCACCAATGTCCAATACTATTAATCATTTATAAACTGTTGTGTTTAGGTACGTTTCCATATTAATTTTATATCAGATCAAAGTAACTGAAAATATAGACTTATAAAAACAAAAAAATAAATAAACGATTTAAATTATAGTGAAATGTAATACTGTATTTACTTACCTACAATATTTTTGTTGCGATAAACGGTTGTAGAGATGAATAATTGTATGAAAAACCTTGAGCTCACATTCAACGCATAATGTACCGACACAATACAGCTAGTTAGTTCGTAGTGATATTGTACATATAAAAACATATAGACCGGTAGTCTAAAGATTCACTGGCCCACAGAGTTGTGGGGTTGGGTCAGACTTCAGATCTAATATACACTCGGAACACTTCAGGTCAGATGTAGGTTAAACGCAATAATATAAACGTCGCTTTCACTCTCTCAGACAGACTACACCGATCAATAAGCATCATGACCCTATAAAAGTTTCTGGTGAAATATATTTGTTTTTATTTTCTTTTTTAGGACAATTAGCATTTGATAAATCATAAGACAATATACATATATTATATACCGGTCACGTGTTTGTGGCAGTCGACATAGCTCATCATATTATCCTTCCGTCGTCGCTTTTGGCGTCGTTTAACCAAATGCTTTGAACATTTATGTTTAAATCGACAACGTTAGATTTAAATACTACGATTTCAGTAAATATAATCCAACTGATACAAAATGTGTACAGATGTAATATGTATTATACCTTGACCGAATAATAATAATAAAAAAAAACACCTGTGCAATTAAAAAAATATGTTTGTATTTAATTCCCAAGAATATTTTCAAGTAGCTACATAATAATATACTATAATGATTTTTTTCTCTCGTAATAATTATATTCCTTCCTAAAGATTCATCTAATTTCACGTGCTGTAGTTCTGTGAACATCATCGAGTGCAGTAAATCGCAAAACATACACGGGCGTTATAATAACTTTGATGTCGTGGTAAACGACACATAAGTCAATTGCTTAACGATAATAATATGGATACACCGTATCCTCGTGTTTTCTCATCACTATCGCGTTGTTATAAGAACGCCTAATTTAAAGTGATTACCGTGTACAAGTTTTGGGCTTCGATAAACGTTATAATTGCCAGAGGCTGTGTCGAGTCACATATATAACACGGGTAGTTGGTATACCTCCTGATTAGTGTGATTATTTTTGTGTTTTGCACCGCTGGCTGCTAAAGTCGGTACCGAAAAAAAAAATGTTATAAATAAAGTGTTATATTCGAAATAGGTACATTCTGTTATGCAATTGTTTAGACTTGCACAATTGATATACAGCGACGGTCTTGTCATTCAGTCAACGGGATATATCATATTTTTTGTCTCCAATCGTCATTGTTCTACTCTCGACAATTATAATATATATGTAAATATATATATATACAAATATATATATGTGTGAGTGTGTGTGTGTAATAATTGGAAAATTATTACAGTCTGTCGATATTTTAGCTCATATAACTACTACACGTCGATAGCAGTATATTGTGTTATTGTTTTATTATTGTACAACGAAACTCGGTCATATCGGATGCAATCGAAAATCTCATTAGGCGTATTATCTTTTTGAAATAACAAAATATATTTCGAAACGCACCGTGTGTCTCGGTCTCCATACCAACCGCGGTATTGTAATATTGACAATATTGTACACATAATATAATTTACTGCCGGTATAACAGTGCGATATAGTATTCGAATATATTGACTGCACCTATACTATATTATATACATGTCTTATTCGAAAATAACGACATTTCAACAATCGTTTGTAATTAGCTCATAATATTATGTGAAATCTTAATTTTATTTAATATTTCAAAAACAAATGGTCAATTTGCGAGGTTTTTATACCAAGGTCTAAATATCCAGTATTTACTCCTCGCATATCAGTGTACTGTACTAAAATAAATGTAAATAAATGTACACTGTACATTTATTGAAACCACGTATGTGCCATGTATTGAAAATCATACTGTACTATAGTTGGGTTCCTTCTCATTTCAATAGACCTATATGAGGCTAGGATGACTGTCTGTTCAATTAAAATTTAAACTAAACGATTCACATGCGTTTGTACTTTGTAGTTCTCGTTGTTTGGTGGTTTAAACTATTTTGACCATAATCTTAGAAAAAACTTTATGCTTCAGGGTGGATATAATTTTTTAATAAATAGTCTGGGAGCTTTCTCAATCGTTCGTCATCAGATATTGAATACTTGCAAGGCTGTTTATAAAACGATTGTTAACATTGTTGGATAGTATGAAAAAAATAAATTAGAATAAAATATTTTAGGTCATTACCCAAATCTGATATTTCTATAAGCCCCACTTAATCCTAAATTTAGAAAAGTACGGAACCCATACATTTGTAGAATATATATTACTGTAATTTTATATGCATTCAATTATTCTAATAGTTTTATAAATTCAGACCCAATTTAGAAAAAATATTTTATTTGCACAAACCCACTTCGTACACGATTTAGAACTGGAATTATTTTTGAACCCAGCTCGGGATGCAGTCATATTTTCATGGAAACGAGTAAATATTATTTTAAATATTCCTATAAAAATAAAATCACATAAAAAACCATATAATAGTATAATATAATAACTATTGGAAGGCGACGGCTACCGGTTTTGTATTTCTACCGACCGGAACATATAAAATATCGACATGCGCATGATAGTAGGTTTATATACCATAATGTTATTGCTGTAAGTATATACGTATATTATTTAGGTATACGATGAAAATCCTCGAGGCATACCTATTCAGTATACATACATATATATATACACTACTACTACTACTACTACTAATAATAATAATAATAATAATAATACGCATTTTGTTGCCCTTTGTTTACAATTTATGGCCTTACATTATAGCAAACCTCTCTCTCTCGCATACCTTGTACCCGGTATATAGGTGTAAACTAGAGTATTCGTATATACCACGATATGTGCGCAGCGGAGAAGTTTTTAACGCGTGTTTTCTAGGTCGTCGTCGCCGCCATCGCCGGGTCTTTGGGGGTCATGTGCGATATCAGCTGATAATGATGTTTTGCAGGGCACGCGAGAGATAGGCGGTAAGGTGCCAGTGCCGTAGAGGGAACGCACATGAGATAAATAGCATTGTATTGTCGTACGATAGAGACAATAATAAAATATTGCTACTGCGCGCGCGCATAAACACACACTCATACACAATTTGGTTCAAAGGTCCCAACCGAGCACTCTGCGCGTATATGTTTATGGTAACGATTTGATTGGTCGCTGCAGTATACAATGCGATTATTTTATAACCGAAGACCGTTCGGTGTATGTTGAAAATAATATCATATATTGTAATAAGTGTCCATCACAGGCTAGACATATAATACGCTAATAAATCGGACTAACCTAACTATATACTGAAATAGTTTATGATGTATTGATTGATCCTCTATGTACAACTGACAACGGCTTGCCTGCAAATATCGTGCAACGATGATCGCCATCGATGATATAGCCGAGAACCTGCAGAAATACCACTCTGTGCGAATATAATGTATACGCGAGTTTCTGACCGTTTTCTTTTTGCTGTACTTCCACTGCGATTATATGCACTTACTCAGAGTGTAAAGTGCACTGACTGTACATAATATTATACGGGTAGGTACTTGATGTTTTATCGTATGCAGAGGAGCTATGGTATATTGCCTATTGTATTACACTTATACACACTGCAACCAGATTGCACTACTACTATATTACCCATTATGTGCATACAATATACTACCTATTGGTGGTACTGCTGTGCACAATTAGGAAATATATAATAAAATAAGGTTTGGACGTTCTGTGACACGGTGTTTTTACTTGTTGCTTGTCTTCGCGGAACGCGCGACCGATGATGGGAAATCGTGGCCGATTAGCATAAAGTCGTGTCGTCCGACTAATCGTCGCGGCAAAAAGTTGCCATCGCGCGTACACGTACGAGCGCATCAATCGATATAAATAAAACATTTATTATACTATGCTGTACGCGCACACAGAGGGTACATAACTGCAGCTTAGCTGTGTATATATA
The DNA here is from genome assembly GCF_020882245.1 of Rhopalosiphum padi. NCBI lineage: Eukaryota > Metazoa > Arthropoda > Insecta > Hemiptera > Aphididae > Rhopalosiphum > Rhopalosiphum padi. Next base: position 35,952,171 of record NC_083597.1, read on the forward strand.
TATATAGCTGCTGCTTCTGCTTCTGCTGCTGCTGTTCACCGCGGGTTCCTATATATATTTATATCTTTAGAGTTTAGACACAGCCTACTTTCCTAATAGTTGTTTACGGCCGCCGCTCGTCCCGGATGGTAATCGATGGCCCCCGGGCGCCCGCCGCAAATAACTACGAGTAGTACCTATATATATATATATATATTGTGTACACCTATTATGCCCGTGTATACCGCTACCGCGGTGCTGCTGAACGAGCGGTATATCCTGTGCGGGGAGAAATAAAAAAATTGTCTCAAAAATAAATACGTACGGACGACCGTCAATGATTTATGTATATATATATAGTGTTACGCGCGCATCACGACTACCCATAATAATATAATATCACATAGCTCGGCACATACACCTATATCTGCTATATATACGTATATATATTATACGCTGCATATAATAGCATTATAGTCGATGACCTCCGTCGCCGCGATGACGTAACCCGCGAGTCTCGCTGATAAGGGACACAGATAACGCGGTCACAATACATATACATATATATATATATATATATATATATATATATAAGTATTATTACTATTATATAATATGTATATAGCCAGGCGAACTGCGACCGTCGTCGAACTCGTGGGTTTTTCAACCTTGTCAAATACGACCGGCGCATAAATCCGTAGACGTCCGTCAGTACGACGCGCGTGTTGTAAATTCGTCTTCCTTTTCGAACGCGGTCGTAGGTATATAATGGTAGCTATAGGCACCTACCTATATGCATCATCCGCTCGACAGATCTCGGGAAACGATATATTGCGGTGTGTACGGCGCTTTTGTTCTCCTCTGCGAATGACCGCGACGCGACGTATATGTTATATTATGTATACGCGTACACATGCATATATGTACCCCGTACCGATCATATGATGAAAAACCACAGCGGTATGAGGGCTTATCTATACTTTATGTAATACATTCCTAGGCATTATACGATAATATCTACCTATGTATACAGTTTTGTGGGTTCGTTGTCAAAAATCCGGAAAAATCGTACGAAAAAATATGGAAAGCAGTATTTTGTACAAATTTTAGTAATTGTTTGTAATTTTCCGCACCAGTTCCTATAGGTGGATGCATTTAAGTGCGTGTGTATAATCTACGATTATATATACTACATCTAAATGTGTATTTAGGTATTTTGGTATATAATCCGCGCTCCACAACTTCAATTTCAATTATTTTAATTTACTTGATAAATTTTCCGAATTCACATAAGTAATTAAAACTACGAGTATTATATATATATATATATAATATATAGCATATAAAACGTTAAATAATTTTAAAAAAATAGTATGATAGACAATTAATTATGATATTGCTAATTTGTCATATTTTAATATTAACCGAAGTATTATTCATTTTTACACCAAGTATAGTTATACTGTTGCAAATACAATCAACTTAATAATAATTGTCTTACTTAAGTGCTTTATTTACGTGTTAGTAATTTTATTGCGATGTATTTTTTTTTTTTTGTTCGCAAATTGTATAGGTCTAAAAATATTACTTATACTTGCTATTATATATATACCACTCATTTGATACACGTCTAGTTGGAAAACCCGAAAACGTGAGAGTTTCTATATATACCTGCTAGCAAACGATACGTTATTATATGCATATGATTCTTTCTTAAATTAATAATTAATAAGACAACGTAAATTCTACATATTATTTCATTATGTAGGTTTAACGTAAGTTTAGGTACTTATTATATTGTATAGGTTATTGTCAGTAATATAAATCAGATTTTTCTATACCAAGAAATATAGTAAAGCGATGTTGAAGTATATATACTATATAATATTGAAGGATTTCGTTTAGGTCTGAGCATGAAAATTAACAGTGTTAGTTAACCACGATACTGCAATTTTATAACCTCAAATCCTTGAAAGTTGTAAAAAAATAAAAATGCAAGTAGCATAAATTGTAGGTCTTGTACGATTATAGCATTGGATATTGTAATTTATGGTTATTATATGGATACTAAAGTTGTTTCGCGTGTTATTGTATATGAATAGAATATTAGAGCTGTCACCCATCCAATTCTTCTTTATGTAATTAATTTGTATACGTTTACGACGTAAGTAATTTATGGTTATAAAGAATTAAGCAATGTGGTTTACAGTCTGCACTATCGACACAATTAATAATTTCACCAAGAAATATCATAAATAATTATTGCTAGTGAATGATAGTCAAGCTAATCGTTTGTGCTTATTTTTATAAATGAAAACTATTAATACTTTTTTTCTGTATAAATACATTTACAAATGATAAAAGCTTGTGTTTTATATTTTATTTTAACTCCAAGCAGATAATCTATAATACATCCATCACTAAAAATTGCTTTAAAATGAATATAATATAATATTGTTATATATTTAACGGTGAATAAATATTATGAACAATTTCGTAACCAAATATTTATTTAAAATTTTTTAGTATACTATGCAGTCACATCATAGAATTATCATAACGCTTCAAATTAATACGATAAAAAAAATTTATATCAACTTTTTAAATAATACCTCTATAAAATGTAGTTTAAAATAAATACTAACACCACAAAAAGTTAAAAATTTATTTTTTAAACATCAACTATAGTAAGGATAACTGGAATAAAAAAATAATAGCGTTATAGCAGGTATACCTATTATATACATTTTATGTCATACTATTATAATATAGTAACTATTTATTCATAATTCATATCTATTATACGTATAAATCTATCTATCTATATATATTAATATGCATTTGTATGTATAAATAATATCCTGAAATTTAATTTTTTATTCGTTGTAATATATAATCAGCTATATTATAGCATATACTTGCGTACCTACTAGGTGGTCGGAAAATCTAAATATATTATATACGATGGCTAATACCCAACTTCGGCGGTGATGGTGGCGGCGGCGACGATGCAGAAAACGTGTACCGATAAATTGTCCGAAGCACTCGCTGCGCATACGTCATATAATACAGTCTAAACTATATAAGTTTTAAATCCATATAAAGATATTGTATGTCTTACGATATTACACGCGTATATGATGCGTATACGCGCGAACAACTTTTCGAACTCGGAACATTGCACATTATTCGCAACAACGTATTATATTATAAGTTTAAAACTGATTTACAATAATATATGCATCCGGCTGGAGGGGCTGTCACTTTAAGAAATGTTCCATGGTCTATAGATCATAAAAACGCACGTCATACATATATACAATATCCGGCAGCGCGTGCATTTTAACGACATTTATAAGTGACAGCATTTTTTTTTACCTTTTTGTAACGCGAGCAAAATAGTTTTACGACCGTTTTACATTCTTCGAGGCAGCAGCAGTAACATACAATGTATATGTATATACGGTCTGACTGTTATAACACTTATATAACTGTGACGGCAGCAACGGCGCAACACATAATTGTTTCGCAAATGTATTTATTATTATTATTATTATTACGATTATTATTATTAGTTATTCTATCTACAATGGACAATCGGGCAAATATTTCTTATAATATATCATTATGCAGTCGCGTCCGTTCTTCAATATATTGCTAGAGATGCACACACATAACAGTATCTATAGTGTTGTTTATAATATAATTATACATATATAACTATAATTTAATAGGTATAATATGCGGTGCATGTGCGGTCGGATTTTAATTCATTCGCAGCCAGCCAGCAGCTCGTGCGGAGACCGCGTGCTGGCGGCGGCGGACGACGAATAATATGTGTTATAAAGGGATGGGCATCACCGGCCGTTTTTATGTAGGTACCTACCTATACGGCGCGGCGGTCCGCAATAAAAATAATAGCTTCTCATTGCGTTTATTACGTATTAAATTATGAGTATGTGTTCCTATAGATGTTCTCGCTATCTCGAATGAAAAATATCTTTGCCAACTTTTACTTGAAAACACGACCAAGACATTATATGTTATTATATTATTATTATATACCGTCATCGTCACACGTGCAGCACATACCTACGTGTATGACATATATATGTGTGTGTGAGTATATATAAATAAAAAATCGCTTTATCTTACAAACTAGACTCATCGGTCGTGGCAGTGATGAGCTTTTTTTATTTTATACACTGCGCGGCACATATATTATACACGCGCATATTTTACGCGTACCTACAAAGATGACGTTATTTTAATGCAGGCGATATAACATAAATACGATAAATACGTGCTTTATGGTGTTTTAACATTCTCCGACAACGATGCATTAAAATATATCATATACATTTATATATTATACGACCGACAGTAAATGAATAACTTGACGAAACGACACATTTCCGGCGCGTGGAGACTTAAACGAAAGATCAAAACATCTCGCACACATATAGTTATAATATATAAACACACAGAGAGGTAGCTTAGCATTTTTTCCAAACTGATTTACGGCACGCGAGACATTAGTTGAATAGACAAAAATCAATAATCATACTATACAGATCATAATTGATTTATTTTAATAGATATATAATAGTAGTAATCAGATACACAGTTTAATATGTACACACATAATGATTCAAAAATTATTGAATATCATATATAATATAGTATACGATATAATTATAATTTATACAGAAAATTGCGGTGCCAAATATTATAATAAATTAAAATGGTAGTTTTATAATTATTATACTAATAGTTAATACAACAACTTACTAATAATAAACTATTAGTATAAGTATAGGTATTACCTACACTGACAAATAAAAGATTGATCATTTACTACACGCTGCACTTTCAGAATGCAAATAATATAGAGATGAGCGTGGAGATTTTGTAATCAAAAACTCGTGCCAAAAATCTACATTTAAATCTAACGAGTTCTGTTATTCCGGTGACATATCATACACCGTTTGAAATTTATTTACCGGTGTTGTGTAGTAAAGTTATATTATTACAATATATAGGTACATAAATAAATTTCCGTGTGTATGATATATTGCTTTAAACAAATCGTTTTGAAATCATCGTGTAGTAGGTATACCTTTCACAAATTTAATACTATTTATTAATATTATTCTATACATTTATGTTTATTGTATAATGTATTTATATTATAATTAAAGCAACATCTATACCACAACTTGGTTGAATTAATATAATTATATTATGTATTTGTGTTACATGTAAGTTAATATTACCGAAGTTTGTCCTTAAAAAGCGGTCATTTTATAGGTACGTATATTGATAAGTGGAGAAATTAAAAGTAATGTATCATTGCTAATACAGTATAAATAATAAAATATAGTATGTACATAAATATTGAATTAATATAATAAATAATATTGCAATAGGTAATGGTCGATAAGTGCCTATATTATATAATTATAATTTAGACAAATTATTTTTCAGATCTTTAAATATGAAAGAGTAATTTTATTAATGGTATTCATTACATTTGTACAGGTATATATAGTGTAATATCAATAAATATGATATAAAACTAATTAAAAGATCTTGCATGGTGTAATTGGTGTATATTATTTTATATCATATATGTATCATTATTGTACATATTGTATACATATTACAAATAAAATATGATATTTTTTGAAACTAAAGGTATATTAAGACATAAATAACTTAGACATATATTATATGTCTATAATATTTATGAAAATCTGTTTAAAAATCAATGTTATTCAAATAAATTAGTAAATTATTTTAATTTAATTTTACTCCAACATTTATAGCTGATATGTTATTAGTGTTTCGACTTTGTGTGATATGATAATTTTAAAAAACTCGTTAAAAATACGAATTTTACTATTTTAAAATGTAAATAATAAACATTATTTTGTATGCAATAATAGAATTCATTTATCATTACCTGTGACGACCTCCCAAAATAAGAATTATATGATAATAATAAGACAAGATAAATAGATTTAAGTCTTTGGTTTAATCTAGAAAATATAATCTCGTTGACTTGCAAACTAGATTCGTGTAGATTCATTTTATTTTTTTTTTTTTTTTGCAAACATAATTTTAACCACCGCAGACAGTAATAATATTTTATATTGATAATAATAATAATTCGTATTTACCAGCTACTAACGGTAAACAAACTCATCAGGTAGAATCCAATTAACCGGGCTAATAACATTTTGTACGTCGATTAGGCTCTGGACAAGAACAATGTAAGTCAATTACAATCTGAAATTAGAGTGGGAAAACGCAACATTATAAATCGATTTTTACTTTACGTCGTTGACTGTATATTTATGTGGTTCAAAAAAAAAAGTAATCAATGGGTTTTGGTTTTAAATTACAATAATAATGTTTATATTTGTGCAGTAGATGCATATTATAAAAGAAACCAATGCATACAAAATTAAGCGTACGGCATGACTGATTTACAGCTGCACAGTATATACCTACATATACATTTTCCATAAGCCATTAGGTACATATATATATATATATAACCATATAGGTATATATAAGTGCATATTATATTCCCTACACCAGCTTGGGGTCACCAAACGGCGGAACGTGAACAATTTTTTTTTTACGGACCCTAGCTATATGTAACCTCTAAGTACAATTTAAACACATATGTTTGAAAATCATTCTGTCATAGTTTCTGTGTTTATAATAAGATAAGTAAAAAATAAAACGATTTGGTCCGCCGTTTGGTGACCCACGCACCTGCAGCTGTATACTAATACGCCGCATGTCTATATATTTTTAATTCTATATCGCATGTACTTAATGGCACATTTATTTTATATTTTTATATACCTACCTCTATTATACATATTATTACTGTATAGCATGAATATAATATTATAAGCCTACCTATACAAAATAGTTATGATTCAAATATTATATAGGTAGGTACACCACTCGAAGGTTTCCCGCTTTACGGTTAACCTTTAAACGACAATAATGCATTTTTATTAACAGGCGCGCGCACACCAGAAATGGCGGTAAAGTAAAAGCGACGTGAACTTCTTTCGGTTTAAGACTAATCTAGTTAATGTGGACCATAATTTACATTGCGCCTGCACTATACGCCATAAGCACCTATTCAATTTATAACAACATCCACATTTTATATATAACGCGCACACACCATATTTTCACAGATTAAACAAGACTGTCAAGTATATAAAAATAAAAATATAAAAAGTCTGTATATACAGACATAATCGAATGTAAATATACATTTGTACATGGCAATAATTTAATCTATATTATTATGTTGTCCAATAAACATAAAAAATAAAAATACACCTCTGCACAATAATCGTATTAAAAATATGTTTATAATAATGTATGTAAAATATTATCAAATAATGGTACTTCATTAGAAAATATTTTTTTTATTATTTTTTAATAATATCGAACCAATACACATTTATAGAAATCAGTTTTTATATGAAATCCAGAGCCTGGGTAGTTTTGATTGTCAAGTGTGGTTTTTAAAAGTCAAACGACAATCATAAGCCATAATATAATTTGGGATAATTCAAATATAATATGTAATCTATGAAAAAAAAAAAAAAACAATAAATAATATTTTATTTTGTTTGATTTTATATTGTCTATCAAATAATAAATTCTTAAGTTTAAATAATATATTATAAATTGTATAATACTTATTATACATAAGTACTCGTGGACATATATGGGGACATGTCGCTTAATGGTATAATTTGGGACAGTATATGTGCTATTAGTTTTCAAACTTACGACTCTTATGATGAGTTATTTCTACATCTGCAGTGTACGAATATTAAGAATATTCGGTTAATTCAAGTACAAGACTTGATTTCAAATTAACTAAATTGCCGTAACACAATTTTTCCGGTACGCATATTATACCTACATCTCAATGATGATTAAAATAACGGTTCACGGAAAGGTTAGGTTGAGTATATATATAGATACATATAGTTATACATTCAACATAAACGTTTAAATCGTGTATAACGACTACAACGTAACATATTATATTATACACACGTACACAAATATATATTTATAGATATATATAGCTATATTATAGAACTGCAGTCGTCATCACTAATAGTGTACATGCGCCTCTACCTACATCTCTCATTAAATTGTTTTGCTCGAAAATGTCCTCGAGTAAGGCATTAAAATTAGTTTTACTTGTATTTTTATTACAAATAGTGACGTTTAAACCGAATATAATATGTTATTAATAAAATAATAGTACCTAAATGCAATTAAAGTAAAATATTACAAATATTTTTTTTTTTATTATATCCCACTGCAGCGGTCAAAGAATTGAAATATTCGTATCCAACATAGATATATACCTACCTATATATCTGTTCACTGTTCATACTGTTCAGAGTATACAAACGTATGGTAAGTTTGAATATTACTGCGAATGATATTGTTAGCTATTAAATTGTACGTATATTTTACGTCTGGTTTAATTGTTTTCGACATAATTTCGACGAGAACTATATTGAAATATTTTATAACAATTAGGTAATTATAACAGCAATTTAATCAAAACATTTTAGTGATATTTTAATGATTTTATTACGGGCTTATTTGACACGATAATGTTGGTGAATAATCTAATATTACTTACACCTCCGCACTGACCGCACCTACACCAAAGTATATCTATCACTATAATGTGTCTAATATTTAGAATGAGATAAGTACCTACCTACCTGCCTACGACTTACAAGTATAATATTTTACGACAGATATACCCATACTTAAATTATAATTATAATTATTGTTCTTTCATTATAACTGCGCGCGTGATTGAATAATTGTTCACCATTAAGTGTATTATATTATTTATACTATGTTTTGGGTAAGTATATACACATTTAAATTGATCTGTGCAACCTTCGAGTATATACCTGCATGCACATTTTATATTATTATTATTCATTACGCATATTATATAATATATAATATATGTTTTAAAATGTGCGTATAATATACCTATATATGCCATACGTATAGTTAATTTTTTTATAAAATTAAAGTCATTACTTATTATCTACCTATATATATACATAATAATAACAACATTTTCCAATGAGGTTCAAAATATAACATAAATATCCATGTATTATGTATATTATAATTTATACGTTATATATGTGTATATTATATACCTATTACCAGGATATATTTTTTGTACGCGCGTTTAACAGCACGCAAAAAACATTACTTGTATCTATATATACCTATACATATTATTATACACCTATAATTATCAATCCGACTTCTCTCACACACACACACTTTAAAGTAATAAATGTCTGCATAAACCAATACAACCGATACAAATGCAAACCGATTGGTTTTGCGTTGATTGGTTTCTTATATATATATATATATATATATCATGTAGGTATATTAGGTATACGCGGCGGCGGTAATTTGACGGCCGCGTTTGCGTTTTGGCTCGACGCGTATATAATAATTAGTCCGGTGATAAATTCGTGGGAAAATCGAAAACCATTAGCCGCGGGTATATATACACCTAAATACACCTATTAAACAGGTATAGGTTTACCTATGTATAATATTATTATCGTACGCATGGCGAGTACCTCTATACTATTACACTTAGTGACGCGCGCAATATGAAATTGTCATTGATGGCACAAAAAAAAAACAATGTTTTGGCGATTTTTCACTTCGGTTTTCTTATACCCGAGAAAAATCGGCGATCGATTGCGTACGTATAAATCATATACCAGTCGTTAGTAGAAGAACCCGCGGCGAATATCAAAGACCCTAAACATAATTTATATAACAGCGGAAATCTCGGACGACGACGACGACGACGATGACCGTGTAGTGACGTGATCGGTGCGCGTCGAACAGCAGGTGTGAACCGCCGCCAAGCGAATGTATCGCTGCACGAGCGGCTGCTGCGGCGGCGGTGGCGGCGGTGTAAAAAAGGGGCGAGTTTCGCGCGACGGCCCGGGCGGTGGGGCCGGCCCGGGATTGGTGCGTTTGGGGCACGCCTCCCCGCTGCTCCCACCGCGGCAACGACGCCGACCCGATACCCCCACCCGAGAACCGGTGCGACGCGGCCCCCCGGAACGAGATCGCGGCCCGGGCCAGTACAAGCCGGCAGGCGCTCCGGACCAGTTCGTGTTTTCCCGTCACACCGCGAATCGCCGTGGCCCCCGTCGTGGTCGTCAATCGTCACTCGTCGTCGTTGCTAGTTATTGCGCCGCTGTGACAACGTCGTCACCGCCGCGAAAACGATATTCGATCACATTCGATTGTACGCGTACGAATCCGGTCACGCCGCCGACGAATTATTTTATTATAATATTGCATTTTGTTTCGTCGCTTGAATTTCGCACGTTCGCCAATATTGTACGTTTGATTTTTTTTTTTTTTTTTTTTTATCGTGGTTTTTCGACGAAAAGTTACTACCGTTTATTTATATCCATTGAACTATTTTCTGTGCGTTTTCGGCCATGAGGACCAGACGGTGACGTCCGGAAAACCGCGAGACGGAAAAGGACATTTCGGCAGATTTCTATTGGATATGCTGCTCGCCTACGTTTCGATTTAAAATTAAACGTAAGTAAAACGTTTTCATTGAAGATTATAATTTACGTGATCATATTATATTATAATTTTCCGCAGTAATAGGTTTTTTACCATATAATTATAAATATTAAAATTAACACATATTTAAATCAAAGCAATTTATAATAATAATTGCAATACACGTTTTCCAATCGCAAAAAAATTATTATCTTTAAAATTATTAAGTTATTTTTTATGGTAATCAAAAAACTGTTGGAGATTTCAACGCCAGAACAAGTATGTTAATATGATTCGTAGTATATGTCGTTTTCCATAAAACTAATTACTTTACATACAATTTTTCTTTCCAATCAAACAAAAGTACTATATCATTAGAATATTATTACAAAATATGATATTATTATTATTAAAATAATTATCGTCTGTAGAATACCTACACTTTTAGCTTAAGTAATTTTTTTTTCAATTTTTAAGATATAAAAATAGTATTTATAAATTGTAAACGGAGTATTTTAGATGTATTGGCGTTAAAGTTTCATACATACATATACATAGTGTTGCGATCACTCGTATATAGATAGTTAAAAATCTCCCATATTGAAAAAATTATAAATTAATAATAGATGTAATAATATCGACGTACATTTTGTTGTTATTGTAACTGGCTGATTTTGCAACTATTGGAACGGACTCATCGGAAATGTACGTGAATAATCGCCGGGTGATCTGGTGTGGGCGAATGGGTCACGAAAAGTCCGTGCGAACACGGAATGGGCGTAAAGTGTTTTTTTTCTATGAACGGAAAGTAATAGACTAATAACAATATACCGATTCATAGGCTCGATAGCGGCAATAATAACGATTATATTAATATCGGTTTTTTTTTTTTTTTTAATTAATTTAGTTATAAACCCGCGTTGCGTTTATACCGAGCACGACCCAAGATACGACCGAGGCGGTGGGTATATAGAATATATATGTAATATATATTCGTACACGCCCACGCTCGATCATCGATTAATCGGTTTAAAATGAAAACACAAATCCTATACATATAATATTATATAGTACATACATATTATTATATGTATATATATTAACCACGTATGTTTACGTATTACCTGTACACATAACGAACACATCGATTATTAATTAATTATTTATTAAATTATAGAGTATTATGTGTCCCGTCCCCTAAATTCCAAAATCGGCGTCCGACGCTTCGTGTGAGGTTTCTCGTGAACTTTCTCCGTTATATATCGCAGATATTAATTACTCTAATTGGAACAAACAATATTATAATTGTTCATTCCATCAAAAAATCAAAATCAAATTCTATTTGTGTATAAAATATATTAATTATCATCAGCGGAAGGCAGTGCCTACACCTCTGTCAAAAACATCTAAATATAGATATTATCAAATAAATACATACAATTTTATAAAAAAATTCATAAATTATAAGACATATGTATGTGTTATTGTGCTTACACAATGTAACGTATAATTTTAAGGTCGTTTGTAGTAAATAAAAATAAAGGCACATGCACATCATATTACGTTTAGGTACTTATAAATATATGTTAAAATAAAAACTATACGCGTGTACATACCTACACTTTTTATAATATTGTAGTCTAAATTAAAACCTTGTCTGCAGTTCTGTATGTGTAAATGATATAATGTATGTATAACATTCGACATAATATATTTCTCATGGTTCGGTCTTCGGTGTATATAATGCTAATTTGTTGGCCGAGTGCTAAATCACTTAGGCTAATTATTTTGTACACGTTGTTATATAAAACCACCTTTATTATAATTTAATTTGTAACTTTTAAATTAAGTTATTTAGATAATATAAATATATATTATTCTCTATTCTGAGACTTATTTAAATTTTTTTTAATCACAAACAATCAAAAATATTTTATGTGAGCCACGAGCAATTATAAATTATTCACTCATTAGAATAATTATTTTATGCGAATTGTTATAGGTTATGCGATAGCCTATAATCAAATGTGCCGAGAAAAATAACGATCGAATTATTTATTTAGCTTTGCGATTTTTGGTTTACACAAGTTGCACGACAAGTTTGTTAAAATTCTAGTAAAATTCATGTTGTTTATTAAACATGTTACAGTTGTCAAGAGTCCAAGATGCATATTATATGTAAATATCGACTAACAGTAACGACTATTATTATATATAGACACATTAAAGTATATTCATACGATGTGTAATAGTAGTCTTGTATTCATACGATTTACGTTTGGGAATCGGTTTATATTTTACATTTTCTTCTTTAATCTTTGGTCGGAGCGGTCCATTTGATGACACACACGGACGCGGAAGAGAGATCTCACACTGCCACCGAAAGAGGAGCAGCAGCTGACCACAAAAAATATACGAGTAGAAAAAAAATTATGTGTAGCGTACACACACTCTATAATAATAATAGTCGAGTCTAATGAATACCGGATATTTCACAATTACTCGCTAATGGACATCACGATATCCGACCATTAGACCCCGACACTATCACACCCACTTTTGCCGAGCCGTCAGTGAATATATATAATTGCAGCAGCAGCAGCAGCAGTGGTGGCGGTGGTGATGGTACTATAGTATAGTAGTAATCGTAGCGGTGTGTTTCAAGGTGACCCACATTGATGATGATCCGCGATGAGCGAATACCTAATGTGTGTGAAAAAAATAAATAAAATCACGAAAGAAACAAAAAAAGAATTGCATAACTTTATTCATATAATTTATAATGATCGCAATATATTCGGATTTTCCCGGACATCAGAGCAAAATAACCAGTTTTACCAAGTACATTATCGTACCTATATAGGTGCATGCATATATGTAGATTTTTTTTTATAATTTCCCAATATAATAATGAACGAAAATTACATAGTCACGGACTCACGGACAAGGAAAAAACAAATCAATGAGAGTACGATAATAATAATATATATATATAATATGCATATTCCTTCTCGGTGCACAATATGTTTGAATAATATAGGTATATTGTGTGTATAATATGTGAGTTTGTGTGTTTGTCTATACTTGGCATATCTGACAAACAAGCTGTATTTTGTTATTTTCAAGCCGTTTAGAAAAAATAAACCACTGATTTGCATAAACGGCACGGTCCGTATACGATCAGTAACGTCACAATGCTCCATTGATACGACTGTTGGCACAATAGGCAAGTTTCATTAACAGGCTTGTTTTATGTAGACCATCAGAACGGCATTGTTTCCCGTGAACGTCCTCTAGTTTGCTTTCGGTGCATATTGTGTCATTTATATTTTTATATGTTTAATATATATATATATATAGTTAATATACGTCATGGATTATATATATATTTTTTTCCTGTACAATGAAGCTTTTACATAAAAAAAAATAAAACACAGGCTCGTTATGACCGGAGCGCGAGCAGTAAACCGACGCCCATCATACATTTAGTACCTACATCCATACGTGTACGTGTGGTTTCTGAACCACAATATATAAAAAGAGAAAAAAAATGTTTGAAATTTGTTTGTTAAATTTTTTTTTGTGTTGTGATTTGTAGTCACAAAAACAAGAGACGAGAATTAGCGACAACGTTGTTAGCACGTGTATATACGCGCGGGCTATTAATTTAATTATATCTATCTAATCTAAAACATGCAACAATTTTAGTCAGGATTATATATGCACGAGTATACCTTTATATAGTGTATATATATATATATACATATTATGTGTGTGTGTTATTTATTTTAATCTTAAAATTTATTATAATTTTTTTCCTTATTCATATTTAACCTGACGTCAACGACTATATGATTTTTTTGTTGGGATGGTTAAAAAAACACGATCCTTTCGTCGTGTTAAATACATAATGTGCGCGTTCCGATGTTTATCTGCGTCTGTCGACGGTCGTCGTCGTTGGCAGCAGCATTTTCTACACACATACTTATAGTATATAGTATACGCATAGTATACATATCCATATAATAAGTGCTTGCGAGTTACGGTGGTATCCAATGCACCTATATATGTATATATGTATTGTGTATACGTTTATAGGTAAAGGTATATAATATTGTATGTACTCGTATGCGAACATATTGTGTACATTATAATATTAAATATATTATATTATGCGTATGTCCTGCGCGCACTTACCCTAAATATGTTTTGAAACGTTATATCCATTTATATCTCAAGGTGTCTAATTTAAATGCGACACGGTAGACGGTCCCGGGGCGACCCCAAAAAGGAGAACAAAATACATCAAATCATTAATCACCGAGCGGCATTTCGCGGTATATATAGGTACGATAGATATTTTTTACGCGTCCTTATTCTTGTATAAATGCATATACTGGAGCTACCGTTTTGACGGAAATCTATAAATGCTCGTGGCTATTGTGCTCTCCGCGCAGCGCCTAATGATGCAAAAGAATAATACACTTCTGAATATAATCTGCCTCGTTATATATATCATATGTACCTATATCCTTTTCATGACTTTAAAACCGTTTATCGCGACGTATAACGAATACGATGGGTAGGTAGTTATAATCCGAAAAGGGATTTTTTTTTCCACAAAACGTTTAAATGATCTACACAGCCGCCGTGCATTCATCGATCATCGTCATAAGCAAAATCGGTTTTGACGATCGTCAACAGTGACAGAACCTATGCTCAGACGGCGCTGTCACAATACGACATTACTGCATATATATTATACGCGTATTCCGTTATTTTTTTTACTTGAAAACTTAAAAACACACAATATAATCGATTCAGTCGCTAAACGCTTAGTCATCTTGGATTTCGTTTGTTTATACAAAATATCAAATCGCATGATTGATCCATCACTGTGTAAATGTTCATAATATTTTCTACTATTGAACTGTCGCATATGCACCACAGATAGAATCATAATCACAAACTCACTGTATACGTAACAAATTATTAACGGATATTCAGCTATGACGACTGATGTTGGTGTAGTACGTATTATATGTATATTTATGCCCGCGATATAAAATAATGAGTAATAGCCAATTCGAACATAATTAGGTTTTAAAGAGCGTGAGATTCTCGGTACTGAATATAGTGCGAGTTTAGGTGTTTACTAATAAAAAAACACATAGGTCGACAAAATTAAAAAAAAAAATTAATAAAATTCTCAAATTATTTTTTTTACTTGGGAACAACAATGACCAATCATCAATTCGTTCAATTTGTTCGTGATATGTACTAGTTTAATTTTCTCTGGGAAATATTATTTACAACACGATGACGAAAAGTAATGAATAATATATATATAATATATTACATTATGTTATTATGATATGTTCGCCTCTTGAGACGGCCTTCGATGGACATATTTTACCGACCACCGTCAAAAGCTGCGTAGAACAACGACGGCTGTATTTTTTTTTATGTGTGATGGTCCTCTCGGCAGAACTCTATAGTTTACTATACACTGTATAATAATACATAATAAAGGTATAGAGGTGCATATTGTGCGGACAACGCTCGAGTGTTTAATGGATGAACAAAAATTGAAAAAAAAACAAACACGTAGATCTTATATAATATGTACGCAAATAACGGTTTTGTCGAGGCGATAACAACGACACTGCAGAATAAAGTATTATAATATACCGTTCACAATGATATAACGTTCTCACCGGTCACGGGCGCTTAGGATAATATTATTAATAACAGTAATAATATAAAAGCCGAGACTGGCCGACGACGACGACGACACTTTATCCCTTCGTATTTTCTTCTCGCCACTAGTGACAGATTGTTTATACGTACACGCACTGCAGCTCTTTTGCACATTCGAGTACCGTAATTTTTTTTATTTTGTATACATATAACAATAATAATAATATGGTTCGTGTTACCTTATATACGCGTCGGAGAACAATGAACGGGTGACACGCATCCCTTTCACACTCGAAAAAAATAATAATAAAGAAGAAGAAGAATGAAGAATATTATATAAACGACGATGACGACTGAAGTGGTTTTGCAAAACACGTCTACAATATTAATGATGATCGGGTGCTCATAATAATATAATATATAGGGGACGGCGGCGCAAAGGAGTTTCGAGGATCTCGGGATATATAGGGTCAACTCGCGTATATATATTTACGGTTAATTTGTCAATGACAAAAAGACGTGGTGCATCAAAAAAAAAAATAAACAGAAGACCGAAAGAGAAAGAGCGAGTTAATATTGTTCCGGGGGATTAGGCGGATGACTTTGATTAAGTTTCGGCAGCTGCCGTTCGAGAAAACCGTTTGGCACGTTACCAAATCACGCGCGCGTGTGTATGTGTGTGTGTGTTTGTGTTTCGATAATGCCTAAAACCACTGCGTTTATATAGGAAGAGAGCCTCCGTTTGCGCGATCTTGCTCTCGTTTTTATCGCGTTGTGCGATCTGACCGTTGGCCAAAACTCTATTACCCTCGCCATCGTCAATTTATATACTAAGAGGTACTCGTATTTTTATAATAATATATTATGTTTTATTGTAACAGTGAAATATAGGTTAAAATAATAATAATATGAAAACCACCTCGACAGTATAAAATTAATCAATAATGATCGACATTGACTATATAACATTATACAGGGATGAATACTCAGAATACTGCAGCGTCATTTAGCATTTTAAAAACCATTATGATATTGTGTAGTTGTACTAGGTATATGTGAACGGGGAGAAACAATTTCCCCCAAACCGACCGGTGGTTTTACAGAAAGTTTACAGGATTTTGGGTTTTTTTTTTCAAAAGAACTATTCGAGTGTGTAATATTCTATAGTTTTGTGACAGATTCTTAAACGATCGAAAATGCGTCGCTATCCCCCGGGAATGATAAATAGATAAACGTATAAAATATTTCGTCATATATATCATATATATTCAAAATAGGAGACGTTTATAATATAATATATACTGGTTGGAACGATGCTTATAAAGTTTAAGACGTCGAGTTCGGTGACGACTAATTCAACTCATCCGATCCGATTTGCCCGTGACCGCGTGTACGCGTTTAATATAATATATATGTTATGTATACGTATATGTGTCGTCCCGCGTATGTGTATCTCGCGTGTGGCCCGCGCGCACACGGTGGTGCAAATATATTATATACGTAAAAATAGCGTAGTCCGTTGTTACGGAGGATAAACGCCGCACACGCAGCAAATAAATAATTGATCTACTATTTGAATAATGCGAACGTCCTCGGACGACGATATAATAATATTATCATGTATACGGGCGATTAGTTATAAAAAAAAATAAAAATAAAAAATATGCGTCCCCGAGACCAGTGCTGCCGTTGACGTCGTCGTACCTACAACAGACACGCGCAAGAGATTGTTGTGTCGAAGACGACATTCGGTCGCGCGCTCGTGTGTGTGTAGAGTCTTAAGTATGTATATACATAAAATATATATATAATATGTATATGTATATGTATATTATGTGTATAATATCGTAAGCCCGCTTCTGAATTAGGAAGCCGGCCAATTCGTGCGACGGACGAAACCGGTCGCGGCCGGTGTCATCTTTTTAAACGCGTGTAATATATAATAATATAATATAATATAATATACATAAAAATGTACTGTCCGCGCGGTAAATGATCTTATATATATATATATGTATACCCGTGTATTATACAATAGAACCGAGAGCAACCGAAATAATATCACAACGATATAATATATTATTGTGCGCAGGTACCTATAATATATTATAATAATAATATACTGTTACATACCTATGTATACAATATAAACGTATAGTAGGGGAACTGGATAACCGACTTGATATATATTATTATGTATATTATTGTCCCGTGCAGCGCCCGCTCTGCCGACTTCTTTTCCACGTTATAAACGCGCGCGTTCGATAGCGATCGATGATGACGACCGTTAATTTAACACAATTATTTATATATATTATATGTGTCCGGGAGAGTCTTCCGTTCCGGTAGCGTCTCGAGAGCACTGCAGTGTCTTGGGTGGGCCGGTGCGTCTCTCGAGAAAAAATAATCTCTGGAGAACGCGACGACCCACGATATCGCCTACGCGCCCACTAGATGCCGCCGTTCAGATATTTCACCGTCGCTTATTCGCGCAGCCATCACATAAAATTTAATTAACCGTCCTCGGCCGCGACACCGTTGCAGCACAGCGCTTACTCGTATAACTTCGTTATTCGTTAACGACCGCGGTATCGATGCCTCGTTTTCCGACGATAAACCCTCGCAAAATCATGTCGATATCGACCGATACCATGTTTTATTACGGTGTGGATTGCTGACGTATTGCGAATAACATATGACGATGACCGTCTAAAAATCAAAAAAATATTATAATAATAACAGTATGCTGCACAGCGGCACTTGTCGTCACGGGCGAAAGTCGTCTGGACGGACCTATGGATAGACATCTGCACCGCGGCAGTGGATCGGTTGCCGATAAGACACGCACGCACGTAGGTATATACAGTCAATACCGTCAACGATGATGACTACGGATTTTCACGAGAACAACGGGCACAATATACGATTATTGGCGTTTAAGATACGAAGGTTATTAGGCTGTACTGAGGTCTGCCGGTAGCCGAACTGCAATAATAACGCCTAATTATTTCGTGACTCGGAGCAATTGCGCACACGTATTATAATAATTAATATAATGCTGTTAATTATTATACTCGTCTCTTTATATAGTGCCACACACGCACACGAGCAAACAAAACGCGCATAAATACCTACGCCCGTAATAATATCGGCATAAAGTAGGAGGAATAATATGCGGAAGAGACATTCGGTCGTCGATTATACCGCGTATCTTGCGCGTCGAACGTGTATGGATGTGTATTAATCTCAATTAGTTAGCGTGACAAAAAAATATTGGTCGTTGTCGGACGTATACGGCCGTGTGGTGTGCGCCTCTCGCGGTGTATTACGGGAGATAATATTGTATGAAATATCGACAACCATTAATTGCCCTCCTCCGTAATGACCGCGGGTTCGCGTGTAAAATAATATTCATCCGGACAGAAGAGACAGTACCTGTATATCATGATATATATATATATATATACAATAATAGAGTAGTAATAGTCCGCGATTCTGGCAAAACGCGCGTGTATATCGATACCATAATTGCGTGTAATATATATATATTATGCGGTAGTGTATATTATATAGGTACTAATGACAATAATATGTTAATGCCAACCCAATAGCACATCGGTAGGTTTCCTTGACCGGGTCTATCGAGCATAATATATATTTTATAGATATCGTTCAACGATATGTATAATAACTAATAAGTAATAACGATATACGATGCGTGCGCATCGTCGTTCGAGGATACGACGACTGCGCGCACCACCGCCTTGTTTGGTCGGATATTATGATTTGTTGTAGTTTTAAAAGAAAAATTGTTTTGATTTATTTACTTATTTGTTTTTCCTCTTCTTACAGATGAACCAACAGTGCAAAGTTTGCGGAGAACCAGCCGCCGGTTTCCACTTCGGGGCTTTTACTTGCGAAGGCTGCAAAGTGAGTACCGCAAGCGCAACGCTCGCAACATATACAATATTTTCATAATAATCGTATTATGTGTGTAACACATGCGCGGGTATAGTGAATATAACACCAGAGTTCAACGATGTCGAACCTACAGATATGCGAATAAGGTTTATTGCCGTGACGGCCGAGTTGGGTATTTCTCCCGCGCCGCTGCCACGGTGTCTGTGTATTGCTGGCTTTCAAAAATAAAATAAAATAATCGATACTCCTCCGCGGATCGCTTGCTCCTTCGAACCAACACTGCGATAAGAGTACATAAAAAATATAAGAAATAAAGAAAGTGTATCCCGCGAATTCCCGCCACGTATTGCGTTGTCGTATTGGTCATTGCAAGCTTACTATACGTTTTATATAATGTATAATATACACGACAACAAATATAATATGGCAGTACGCCCTGTGTGTGCAGCTGGGTAAGCAATAATCGATTACAAAATAGTATCATCGTTAGCATCATTACTATATATATATTATTGTTCCTCGACTCGGACGCGCGACGTTGTATATTTTGACTTATATATCGTTAAAATATAATATTATATACGGTAGACTTTCGTTAATCCGGTACGTCCGGTAATCTGGCTATATTTTATTTTTATTATTTTTGCTTAAACGGCTACAAGTAGTATTCTTAAAAGTATCGTTTCAAACAATAAAACAAAAAATAATTTTTTTTTAGATTTTTCTCGAAAAGATTCAACGCGATAATAAACATTGGTACCTATTTGTACTGTGTATCGTTTATATATATATATATTTTAATAAAATAAATTAAGAGGCCGTTCTGGTAGCGAAATTCGACCGTAAAAACATTTTTCGATTAGTAGAAATGCGTGTCCGTCGGTGTTTTCGTTAATCCGGCAGTTCTCCCGTCTGATATCTGCCGGATTCCCGAGAGTCTACTAGCTGTATAGTGTATGCACATCGAGACACAAACCGACCGCCGTTGTGCTCAGTCGGCATCGACATCATTTCGACGACACTCTACAAAAACAATCACCGTCCATTATTGCGATCGAAAAATCGTTATCGCCGTGCCAACACGTACATGTCGTGTTGGAGCATAATAATATATGTATTTTATAACAGTGTATTATAATACGCGTTACGGTGCAGGAACGTATATAGCGTACGCGATTTGCGGACCGTCGATCGGGCGCGACATCGAAGAGGGGAAGATATTGTATGACGATTGTGTGTTACACATTGTCGTGTTTGTCCGATTGATTCAGACGATCGATAAAAACCGAATAGTGCCGCCGATCAGTTGCACGAAATACAAACGCCGCGACGTATAATATGTGTATAATATTGCACAATAATATGTACAAAGACGATTATTATTATTATTTCGGATAAAATGACGTTCGTTGCGCAATATATACTCGCCGGATGAACGTCTCTCTTGCGTTCACAGCGGTATTTCGGCTGTTTCGTATACCTATACCGATGATATTATATACGTATTATAACTTATAGAAGAAGACGCAGTGGCCGATCGTTAGATAATTCACTCGCTCACGTGGACGAACGTGTATGTATACCACCTACCGCCTCCGAAATACGTACGCTTTATAAGATCGAGTTAATTTCGTGACACGATTTATTTGACCAATGTAATGTTATTATTACCGCGCCGGCCAGCCGGACCATCATGATGTGACTTTCTATTTTTCATCATCGTTATTATTATTATTATTATCGTCATCGAGATGATATTATTATGTATTAAGGCGGACCAAAGAGAAGAGTAGGGAAAAAGTTATAAAAAAAAAACAACAATATAATAATAATAAAATGTCAACTGAGAGCGTCTTTATATGTGTATATATATTATATATAATATACGTATGCGTCGTGTGTATATACCGGTTGGTTTTCATCGGTGAGATGGTCCAGTTGTGGTGCGGTCTGCAGGTCGACGCGGAATGCGGCATCTTCGCCTACATCTATAGCGGTGTAGGGTTTGTGTGTGTGTGTGTGTGTGTGTGTGCGAGTAGTATTATAATATACACTCACGTGAGACAAATGTCAAACCGATTGAAAATAATAATAATAATGCGGATGACAAAATATAAATAAAATGAAACCTGGCGCAAGCATTTTACCATTCAACCTATACCTATATGATGGGCTATATAATAATATTATACGGTATAATATATTGCAGTATTCATTCTGCTGCCGTCTCTCTTTCGCTCTGCCATCACAGCTATCGGCGACCTAACTAATTCACCATTATTTACAAATTGCTTTTATGTACAAATGGAGTTGTAAGAACCGAGTTGACTCTCATCTCTTCGCGGTCTCTTTCTTTGCACACTCTCCGAGATATTCCCAGAACCAACAGCATTCACTCCGCGTTATAACATAAAATATAATATAATATAATGCCAGTGCAGGTGCAGGTGCAGATCTTACGCGCGGGTCTTTTGCGCCCGCGCATATAACGTTTTTTCATATTTCTATGCACATGCAAGTGTGTGTGTGTGTGATTTAATATTATTTTATTGTGCTGAATAAAAAACTGTACAACTATTATGGTTAAAAGAGTAGTATAATTATGCACCGGTCGGAAATATTTAAAATTGTACAAACACAATGAACATACATTTATAATTATATTTAGTACCGTTGCGTCAGCTCCATACGATATTATATGTACGGACCCACGAGAATTTTATAGTCTTCATCCACTCTCGTTTTTCACCATCGTCGCTACTACTATACACTCACTCTTCTCGTCGACCGCACAGACACGAAATAAAAGTGATATTTATTTTCAAAGCCATTATAATATACGTATTATATGGACAAACCACATACGCGCGCGCCTCACCCGCGAGATAATAAAAATATTTATTACATAAATATCGATTTCACAACAAATACCTCTTGCTCTTCATATTTATATAAATATGGTGACACAAATTTTCTTCCCGGAACGTGTTTGATGACTTGATTCGAATACAGTTATTTAACATCTGTATAGTCATCACATCCTTCGTTCTCCTAGAAAAATGTACGATATATTCGATATAATGTAAAATCTAAACCCTGCAATTTTTGTTTACACAACGACTTTCGGTCGTGATAACATTTTCCAACGGTGTACTTGGGGATCATTGCGGGGGGGGGCAAAATATTAAATACTTTATTTTACTCAATGTTTAATGCGAAAGAGCTTGAAGCGCTAAACAAATACATTAGCTATTATATATACACAAGCATACCCATACTGCTTGGTCGAATCACGAATACAGAGATTTGAAACTATATGATTATTTGATTACGTGCACGATGTAGAGAAGACTCAATCTCGTCATCCGAGAACCGTTATTATTTATTATGAATTATAGCGATTCAATTATTGAATACGATAAATTATATAAATAAAAAAAAGGTTTAACTGATATCATCGAAGAATGAAAACGAAAATTTTACATTAAACTATATTTCATTAATCATATTAAAAAGCAAATCCCCTATTGCTCCTCCCCCACACTGCAGGTGCGTCACTGCGATTTACCTTCTCACCGGCGCATTGTGTTTTCTCAAACTACACCCGTCATGCTCAAACCGTCAAAACGATTATTCGTATACTCATTTCCAAAGTGGCGATGGCGGCGGCGGTCACTCGTATTATATACAAATTAAAAATTGTTTTTCGTACTATAATAATATTATAATAACTATGTTTTAGCCGTGTACAACGGTATTTCACGTACGTAACCCTCGAGGTACATTTAATAGCCGAATAATGCGTGTATACTGTATATAATATACATGTATATAATATAGTGTATTATAGTTATAATTGTGCTGTTTTCGTCGGCCATTCAATATAACATTATGTGCACACGTAAACCATAAGTGCATTCGATCCAAACACACACACACACACATACATTAAATAGTTGTATGGGCTATACATAACATTCATTCATTCGATCGCGATACGAAGATTTATGATTAATACCGATTCGTATTTAGTACACACGCACACACAATATGTATTATAAACGTATATAATATAATATGTATATATAGATGTGACTCATTAGTCTTTAGATGCCTATCGCGGCCGGGTTAAGTCTCCGTACCCATATCGTTTTGGCGCACGAAGACACACACACACTCACAATATATATCGACCGTGTGATCTATCGTTTTTAATAACGTTCGCCGCCGCCATCGGTCGAAATAATATTACAATATTATATATTATATATATATGTGTGTATTCGTGGGAATAATGTCAGCAAAGTATCTGCTGTGTGCAGCGGACTCATATAGCTCGGAGCCACGGCGGACACGCCCTCATCGCGTATATTACATATATTATTATTTTCCGGTCAAAACGTATATAAACACATAGCTGGTACCCATTCAATATTATTACAATATCGCGCGCTCGCTTTTTTTCCCGTTGTAATATTATATCTTTACTAACGAAATCACGAACAGATCCCGGAGTATGAAAATACGACTAGTTATTTTATTAACTTCGTATTAGATACGCCTAATCGTTTGATGATTTTACTAAATTGCTTTCCGCGCGATGGCCTGTAGACGATAAATGATAATGGTAGACGCAGATTGAAATGCTCTAAGAAGCACGAAAAATCAAAAAATTCCTTACAGAATTCGATTTATCTATCTTGAATAATATAATACTATATAACCTGTAAATTAGTCGCTTAATTATGTACGTATATATAATAATGCACCGAACATCAAAAAACCATTAGTTACAATCCTTAAAAATAAAAGTTAAATTTGTAGATTCTATTCGACGTTTTCGTTGAACTCTGTGCTCGGAAGTAAGTGTTAATATAGTAAAACATTCGGATAGAAATACTATTTGCATTTAAATCCACTTGCAGCAAACCTGTTTATACCTATTTATATTATAGAAACATAAAATATAATTTTTCTAAACAGAAAATATCTCGTTTTGTTTTTGCAGTCGTTTTTCGGAAGGACTTACAACAACCTGAGTTCGATATCGGAATGCAAGAACAACGGCGAGTGCGTGATCAACAAGAAGAACAGGACGTCGTGCAAGGCGTGCAGGCTGCGCAAATGCCTCTTAGTGGGCATGTCTAAGAGCGGGTCGCGGTACGGCCGCCGGTCCAATTGGTTCAAGATACACTGCCTGCTGCAGGACCAAAACGCAGCGGCGGCCGCCGCGGCCGTCGGGCACCACCAGCCGCACCATCACCACCAACACCACAACGGCAGCAGTCGGTCGTCACCGCACCACCAGCAGCAGCAGCCGCCGCACCACCAGTCGCAGCCACCGCCGTTTGGTTCGCCGCTATACCCGGCCGGTCTGGTGCACCCCGGCCACCATTTCCTGACCACTGACAAGTTCCTGCAGGCCCGGCTCAACGGTTACGGGGCCGCCGCTGCCCTGATGACCGCCGCCGTCCAGGACGACGCGTCCTGCCGGCGTCAAGCGGCCGCTGACGCCATCATTGGCGGACACCACCAACATCATCACCACCACCGTAACCGCCATCACAATAACAACAACAACAACAACAACAACAATAACAACAGCATCGACCGAAGGCACCGTCACCGTTACGACGACGACGAGGAAGATGACGACGACGACGACGATTGCGGCGGTCGTCGTCGCCACGACGACGACGAAGACGACGGCGAACGCAACGACAACAACAACGACGGCGATTCGCCGAAAGGAGGACGACGTCGTCGGCGCCGGCCTTCCGCTTCCGATGATTCGGGCGGCTCGTCCATGCCCGACGACGAGGACAACCGCGGCAGTAACCACCGCCGCAAGACCGTCAGTCCTGTGCTCCGGCACCACCATCGCAGCCCGTCCTGCACCACCGGCGGTACGCCGCCCGCGTTCCGTCAGCTGTCCACGTCGCCGTCCGCGTCGTCCACCGGTTCGGGCGACGCAAAACGCATCCGGATGTCGGTCAGCCCGTCGTCGGCCACCGTGGGCTCGTCGCCCGTTTCCGGTTTCCACTCGCCCTATTACCCGCTGTCCGTCACCCGACCCGGGTTGACGCCGTTCGTGGGCGGCGGCCTCACGCTGTCCATGGCTGCGGCCGGCTGGCATGCAGCCGTGGCCGCGGGCCGCACGGCCGCCGGCGGCGATCTGTTGCTGTCCAGCCCGGCGCCGGGTGGCGTGGCCGTCGAACAGGAATACCCCATCGACCTGTCGCTGAAGACCACGGCCGCCAAGTACAACCGGTCGCCGCCGCACGCGCCCCAATCCGCCGGCGGACGGCACTCGGTGTCCGACGACCCGGAGGACGCGGCCACGGCCACGGCGCTACCGCCGTCGCCGTTGGACCTCACCAAACGGACGGCCGAAGTTTCGTTCGACTGACCGGCACACGACGACAGCCCGCGTTATCGCTCCACGGGAGAAACCTTGCAGCTACTACTACCTATACCACTGTTACTACCTACTACTACCACTGTCTACTATTAGTACCATCTGTCGTCGTCGTCGTCGTGTCCAAAAGTTGGAAGAAATTTTTTTATTTTTTTTCTCGGCATCGTCCTAGTCATTGTATAAAGAGAAAAATGAAGTGAAAAAAATGAAAAAAAAAATAAACGGCCGTTTCCGATTTCGTAAAGGCGCGAAATGCCTATAACATTAATAATATATTAGAACGACGCCGCGATGATCCGAACGATGCTCTGCGCGTGTAATAACGGCCCGTATGAATACCTCCGGTCTAGGGTGGGCGAGGGGAAAGCACGCGTATCACGACGGACTCCGTGATGATGGTATACACAATAATAATATATAGGTGATATCATTATACCGGTTATACGGTTACTATGTGGTGCGGTGTGCGTGTTTACATTGCGGTAACCCCGTTGTCCATTTCGGGTTTGGGAGACGAAAACAAAACGGGAAAAAAAATGAAAATAAATAAATACTGCAGTGGGCACATCTCGTGTCGCAGTGTCAAAGACAATAGGAGTTTGTCACACTCGGTAACAATGCCGGTGGGCGGCTGTCTTCGCGACAACGCATATTGTGCATATTATAACAATATATACACACATACACCCTAGGCCCACACCCGTAATTTATTACCCGTATTTTTATGTTACATATATTATAATGTTATACGTGTGGTCAACAAAGCAGTAATTTATTTTTTTTTTTCTTAAGACGGAATAAGACAAACTGCATACATTATTTTATTATTATTATTATTATTATTATTATTATTATTATTATTATTATCATCATTATTATTATTTTTATTATTAATATTATAATTATTATTATTATTATTATTATTATTAGATACGTCGTTTAGTTAAAATCGACATTATAATAATATTTTACTATTTCTATTTCGATTTGTAGAATATTACAAACTGAATAATAAACGAACGGGTCTCGTGCGTGTTATTGTAGTCGGCTCGTCGTCTACACAAAATATATAATATTATGATATGGATATGTTATTTTTATAGCTACGTAATATTTCGTAAGATTTAATATTATTACATTTTTAATTGATAAATTGTTATTATTTTTTTTTTCTTTCTTTAAGTTATAGGGATTCGGCCAGTAATAGCATTGTACATACTGTATTTCATTTAATATTATATTACTTTATTTATAATAAGACGTAATTGTAATTTTATTTTATTTTTCGTTATCTATGTATATGTAAAAATAAATTGTATAAATTATTAAAATTAAGAACCTGTTAAAAATGAAGAAAAATAGAAATAAAAAAAAAATTAGATTTTAAATACAATATGGTGTTTTGATTATTTTTTATATAATAATATATTATATCCCTATTATATGTTCATTATAATATATAAAAGTTATGGTTTTTTTTTTATTATTCGTCAGTCTATGTATAAATGGTAAAATCATAAAAATAACATCACCATAGCCTCGTTCCAATTCGGTCGAGCGTTTACCGTACTTGAGCAATAAATATAGGTCTCATATACCGCGCGCGTACAATAACTCTATATGCGTGTTGTTTGAAAAAAAAAAACTGTTGGAATTATTGGAAAAATTTAAAACGAGACAAATGCGTCGATTTTATAAAAAAATAATAACAATATACCTATTGGTATACGCGCGCGATAATTATACCGACTTTTCTGTAAAACAGTAACGCGTATTATATAGCAACAATAACACCACTATTATAGTAGTCGGTACTCTGCCGTTCGATTGAAAATGCCGCAATGAAAACGCATATAATATACACCGCAGGCGGACTACTGGTGCAGCGGTTGCACGGCCGACCGTCGAGGAAGTCACGAAGTTTACGGTGCTCATGTATGAAATAAAATAATAATACGTATACACGTATATCGTATTTATTGTAATTTTTTTCTTCAAAGGTCAGTATATTAGTATATATTATGGTTTTATGTCGAAAATCAAATCGCGATCGGACTGATTCGATGGGAGACATCGGAAAAAAAATGATACGTTTTGCGCAAAACGTTTAATGCCATCGTCGTGCCCATTAAATTGCACTCACACACACACACACGCCACAAATTCGACTAAAGCACCGTAGCCGTGTAATCATTATTATACCACCGCCGACCTTGATAAATAGTGCACGACGACCGGCAGAGGCTGTCCAAGACAGGCCGCGTCATCGTCTCTGTCTTAATCGTTTACGATTATGTATAGTAAACCAGCAGGAAAAAACACCGACTAAATCTATACGCGAGCAATCCCGTAAAACAATAATAATTCGTCCGCACGCGCACAGCGGCCAACGGCTAATACGCATAATTATATGGTATGGGCGCCTATAATAATCTTAATGCCGATTACCTTTATATTTGTATTATATTATCACTAAACAATCGTCAGACCGGAGCTGTCACAACAAACCGATCCATTTCCGAGTTGATTTTTCAATTATAATATGTATTATTTATCGATTTCTTGGTCATCGATCGCCGTGTTTTTGATCGGCGACCTGCAAAACGAGGTAAGTACCCGTAAACACCAACCCTACCCTACCACTGACCCGGCCGTTGTAGTAATATTATTAATATTATATATTTTATATAATATATACCACTGACTTTTCCGTTAAGTCTATCGGCTGACGCCGTTTTAGTCATTGCTAATTTACTCATTACCTTGTCTAATCGAAAAAAAAACATTTGAAAATTGTATCTGAGACTACGTGCGTACTGTGACTGTGCAATTATTTCCACTTGCCGATTATCCGTTTATTCTTAAATCGAAGCAGTTGAGAATTATTTTGCGAAACGTGCAACGCCGATTGTACCTCGCCTACGATAAACATATTATTATAATGGGACCGCTTTTAAATACGTTTAAATCGATGTATGGTCAAAGCGTATATTATATAATAATATCAATAATAATATTATTTTACCTCGGCACCGCACACCAATAGAGTTCCCGAGAATATTATTATCTTTTTAAAATACAACTCGAATGCCACTAGTACTGAGAAAGATATAATTATTATTTATGACTTGGACGTGATTTATTTTGAATCGCAGCTTGCTAATAAGTACAAATAATAATTTAATAATATTTATATACAAATGGGTGCCTATGTGGCTATATGTGATATTATGTCCGCACGAAAAGAATTTATTAACACGCCGTTCGGTATAATAATAATGTTATTATCGCGCTTATTGGTTTTGTTTTTTTTTTAAGTAATAATTTCGTTCGATTATACCGTCAACGTCCTCGTTCTAAATACAAATATTAAAACCAGTGTTGTAACCGTCGATGATGTACCTATGTATTATTGTATTATAATTTATGTTACGAATAAGAATAATGGCCATCTTTAAAATGTATTCAACACAGCTTCCGAACTTCCGGTAGGTATAACGAGTGAGTCAAAAACCGATTAGATTTTCAAAACTATTGTGGCCGGGACGTAAAACGTTATATTCAAAACGTTTTTGCGACCGTCTGACGTCTAACCATTCTCTAGTCCTTCGATGCCGTTTTTGTACGACGACGTACGCAATAATAAATTGTCTCCGTACGTTTTATAGGTCCACTTTTGCGTATTCAGGTCGACTTCCGAAATTAACTACAATAAAAATGTTAATGCAGCGCACGTTGGTAAATGATAAGTCGTCGCCGTCGAATCTCGTCCTACAAAAGCAACCGATCTGGCGGCGTCGCGACGACGGTGGCATCCGCGCCACGCTCGCGAAATGACACATTTTCACTTTCTTCCATTTTTATACGCCGGTGCTATAAACATTAATCGTTGCCCCATAAACATGTGTGCAGCGACGGTCCAGCCTCCGTCGTTTCGTAAGACTTTTATTATTATGATCGTTTGATATTTTTTTTTTATTATTATTATTATTCTATAATTATTATTGAAACTCGAAACTCCGTAAAAAGCGTTGGATTTCCGATACGACACAACAACACTATTAATGCACGTACATGGTTATCGCGGTATACATATATATAATAATATTATAATAACGGTGAGTTCGACGCAGAACACAATGTCGGACTAAATAATATAACATTTATAGTAATAGAAATAATGATAAATATATTGAACTTGTTTTGGTGAAATGGCACAATGACACATATCGTCATAAATTGCATAAATACCTTGTACGAAAAAGGAGACTTCCGTTGTTATTTTCAGATTTTTAGTACGCCTAGGTAATTTTCAAATTCTTGTAAATTAGCATAATATGCATATGTTACTCGTTATCCTATCAATATTTTCAGCTATTAATTATATATTATACGAAAAAAATGCAATTGACACAGTTAAATTTTATTAAGACATCAATCAATAAAATCAATTTTTCGTCAATACCTACATTATTATTATGTCGTTGCACTATTGAAGTGACTAATTAAAGAACTATCTATACCTCAGATTGACTGAAGCTTTCGTCAACATCTGCGGTAACAGTATCGCGTCAGATAACGCGTCAAACCCGATCGAAATCGATGAGGAAATCTTCGCCTGTCCACCGACAAGGCTTCTTAGTTCGTCACCAAATATTGAAACGATTCCATCTGAAAACGAAATCGCACTGCAGTTCACTCCAATGGTTTTATTGGAGACAAAATAGTCCGAACGAAATCGAATTGGTAGCTGTTGGATCGGAGACCCGAAGACCTGCGATGACGTACACAAAGTTGGCACACCGACTTGATTCAAACATTTTCAAAATTACTGCAAAAAAAATCAATTATAATTTTCCGAATTTGTAAATTATCAGATAACTTGAAAAAAAAATGGAGATCCGACTTCGCTTATACGTCTTCCGATACTGGAACTGCAGACATGCAAATGATTAAACGTTAACATCGTAATTCCTACGGTGTCAGACCAAAAAATTCGTAATGCGGGTGTTTTGCTATATATATGCATAATAGTCCGAGCATTTCCTGCATTGTTCCAGTGTACCCAGAGCTGAAAATTTTATTATATTTATTTATTATTACATCATGCACACAGTCTACGATTATGAATTTAAATTTTTTTAAATGAGTGTGCGGGTGAAAAAATATTAAAAATAATTGTACATAATTTGCCACAGCGAGATAGAATGTTGAACTAATAATATGAATCGTATATTTATGTACACATCATTTTTATTTTTTTTTATGAAGGTAGATTTCTGCGTAAACACTAAATTTGTATATATTTATATTATATTATATTATATTTGTTAAGCTGTAATAATTTAAATATTGGAAGCTAATAAGATATATATGTATATTTTTATTTATTATATTGTGTTTAGTGTATAATATTATGTAACACGCAAGTACCAGTAATAATTATTTGATATGTACGAATAATAAAAAATGCAATTTATTTTATTTATAACGTTTTCACTCTGAAAACTTATACAATTAGAATGTTTTTTTTACTTCGACACATGTAGTTTTATAACAATTTCGAATTACTGATCGAAAATGTAGTATTATAATAGTATTATAAATTATGTATATAGTAATAAACAATATAATATTTATATATTGTTACATTATATTATGTTATAGACTATAGTATTTATATAAAATATATATTATTATTATATTATGTGTATTTGTGTATTATAATATATTGTATATCATATAAATTATAATAAATTTACTTCAAAAGTAACTGTCACTGCAAATTGTATTTAATTATATAAATAATAAGAATGTATTTTGTTAAGTAATTGATGTGCGTAAACCCATCAATAGGATGCGTGTAATTTTTTAAATATGGCCATATTTTCATTTATTATTATTTGTTACAAGAACATTGACACTGGCAATAAGCATGTCTCTGTCGGTATTTTAATTTTGCACTACTTACCTTAATACACTTGATGTATAAAAATAGACTGATACTGTAGTAAAAAGATATCGAAAATGCGCTGTTAAACTATTTACTGATGGCATATAGGTAACCATGAACGTTTTTGATTTTTAATTATACATTATAACAGTTCAAAGTTATGTTATAAAAATGGAAATGTATTTAGTTTAATAATTTTATATATTTAGAATTTAAACCACTAATTATATATTATACATATAGGTATATAATATTATTAACTATATACTCTCAAATGAGTATATGGTTGAGTGTTCATTTTCTGGATTACTATAAGCACTTTTTGAGTAGAAGTCTTAAAAATTGTCAGTATTATGTATAAGGTATAAATGCATTAATTAAGTAGTTGAAATAATTTTTATTGTTAGATTTTGGTTATGTAACCCTTTTAATAACATTGGTTAAAATCAAAATTATTCATTAGTCATTACAAATTTGGTATTATAATATCAATATGTGTAACATTACCAAATGATTTTATTATTCTACACCTTTATTCAATGACCTAATGCTTTTATGGTAAAAAATTATAATACATAAACAAAATACATAACTTTAATTGCGTATAAACTATAAAATTTAAAAAAAAAAAAGGTTTTATTTCTTAACGATAGTGTAATATGATGTTTATTTAAATGTTTTGCCATTTACAGTTTTAATCGAAAACAATACTATTTAATATATTATATATATACATATATATACATGCATAATATAAATGGATTAGTGTTTTTATACGTCTATAGTTTTATCGTAATGGCTGACATTTTTAAATGTATTGATATATTAAACGGGTTGGGTGGGCTTGGGTTTGGTTTGATTTTTTACGACTTATAGTTTAATTTGATCAGTTTAGTATTAAATATTAAAAAGTGGTTAATAAAATTTACATTTTAATAAATACTACTATTTTAGTAAATTTATATTAAATCAGCCACCAATGCATATAAGTTTCGAATAATAAATTCTATCCAATATATTAAGTATTTAAGTAACCTTTTATACACACAATTATATAGTTTTAATAAAACACGAATTTGCCAATTATTATACATATTTAATGTTTATTTTAATAATTTATTTTATTTTCTGGATATATTTTTGATATGAATAAGTAAAAGAGATTACCAATTATAACGATATTGTAGGATTTACGTCGCCTCATTATGTGATAAATTCGTCTCCATGTTTTTTTTAATTTACGTAAAAATATGTCCAGAATTAAGAAATATAAAAAAATCATAAAATTAGTCATTGTATTTATTTGTTTTTGGATTATAAATTTCAACTGAAGCAAAACAGAAAAGTATAGAAATATAATAAATCAATTTTAACCCATTTTATCGCATATTTATTATATGCGTTAGAATCTTTAAATAGAAAGACTACAATATAAAATAGGTATACATGGTGTCATGGTATAGGTTAATACTTTCATTTTACCGCAAAAATTACTTGAAAATAGTCAACGTACCAACTGACCATTATATTGATAGCCATCGTAAAAATGTGGTTTTGAACTTAAATTTAACGATCACTGAACATTAAAGTAATTAATATCATCATAATATTATTACACTTATATACATTATACATTTTATTGTTTATGGTATTTACTATAACCATCCATATATTATAAACATCAGTGTGCCTAGACTCATACACTTAGAATTTAGATTTATATAGGTAATACCTATTTAGTGTAGGTAGTAAGTATATAGGTATATGTATATATACTAATACTATAGTATACAAACATACAATTTATTATTTCGGTATTTACAAACTATTATCCGTCTTAAAAAGATAATAATAAATGTCTATCAGGTTAATAGTATTTTAATAACGATTATTTTTCAAAACTTAAGTTCGCATAATTAAAATATATATACGCTATATAATATACCTTATGTAAAACTAAAACGAGCATTAACCATATTTCTTATTTGGAAATATACATAATATAATTGAATGAATTATTGTTATGGCGTAATGCAATTCACTTGTTTCAAACCTTTAAGAGAATAGTAAAATAAATTACAATATGTCACGTGTGTGTGGATATAGAGTGACTTATGGAAGTGTTTTGCAAAATGTAAATAATATTATAATGATGCTCAAATGTCGTTACATGTATATTGTAAACATGCGGAGTAGTATATTATAAAATATAATATATTATATTATATACGTTTATTTTAAAATAATACATTGTTAGACGTGAGTTCT
This sequence comes from Rhopalosiphum padi, assembly GCF_020882245.1. Lineage (NCBI taxonomy): Eukaryota > Metazoa > Arthropoda > Insecta > Hemiptera > Aphididae > Rhopalosiphum > Rhopalosiphum padi. Next base: position 35,987,063 of record NC_083597.1, read on the forward strand.
TTAAACTTTAAAGTCATCATTATTCCACTATAGGGCTATAGACTTTTATAAGATAAGACTTTAAAAAATGAAAATTCAACAAGGTTTTACAAATACCAATTTGTTCAGAATACACGGCCAATTTTCATACCCTCTAGCAACTTTTAATAACACACATTTAGTATATAATACTTACCTAAACAGCATATTATTAAAATTATGTTGTGCTAATACCTCGTAATTAACTCGTTATTGCTATTGACTGCTCTGCCATTAAGTGTTTAAACGAAACGTTAAAAAAATTATCTAATTTTGTGTAGTACCTACCGTATTATTACACGAGGTGCCCAATAAATAAGGGAAAAAGAATAATTTTATAAGTGAAAATATTAGTTTATGTTATGATATACACGTTAAACACGTCATGTCTTATGGCGCAACATTTGATTTACATTGCTGAGATACAAAATTGGACTACTTTTCACCTTGTAAAAAAATAGTATTAATAACAATAATAACATGTATATTTGAAGTCTTGTGGAATGGTGTCTTAAACATAATTTATTTAAATCAATTGAATGGTAAAATATAACAAATATATTTTTAAAGACTAAAGAGCATCCACATTGAAGTATGTCGATGAATCTAAGTCAACAAAGTCGTGACGAATTTTCGTGTTAAGACACAATGTGCCCAGTGGGCAGCAAGACGCTTCGGGCTATAAGTATTACTACTGTATAAACGCCTTGTACATGTTTAAACAATTTTATTTGTAGAATTCATTTCGTATGAATTCATCTACTAAAAATCGCAAAACTCGTTTATTATTAATGGTAACGATAGTTAAATTATAAATAATATATTTTAAGTACCTAACGAACCGACAGACGTTCGTAGTAATACATATACGATATACACGTATCTTACATTACCTATAATCTATAAATAATAGTTATAGCTTTAGTAATATTTACTAGCTATAAATACAATATACTAAGTATAATTTAATACGCTATAGGCAAATGGCATATATAATATATATATATTACTATGATCCGATTTCGGAGTTAAATATTCCAATAATTATGCAACATAAACATTTGAAATATAATTCTAGTTAATAATTTGTCAAGTTATTAGTTCTACTTAGTCAATTTATAATCTTAACACCATTTAGAATTAAAATTTATTTTATTTTATTTTTTGGTATTGCAATACAATTATAGGATTCCAAGTTTAGAGTAGTACTTCACAATAACAGCCGATACTGTTAAGCCTAAGCTACGTCAGAATATCACATTTAGTATTTTCGTTCAAAACTTTTGCCGATTAAAAGATTGACGATAATTTTAATACATTTAAACAATAATATAAATATATATATATTATGATAATTAATTTAAATTTGAATCGTCAATACCATATTTAAAATCGTACAAAGAAGTGACGAGATCAATATAATATTATACAACCGGTTACATTATCATTGTTATACTGCAATAGCTATTGCATTTGATGTTTATTTTATTCAATAGGTATTTAAAGAAGGGATCTACCCAATGTTCGTCTCACTATTGCTATTTATCTTCAATTAAAATCGCGCACTACAATGATTAATCGAATTGCTAATGATGTGAACGTCAGTCATGATAGAGGCATCTGAAAAATTTTGAGACCGGTTTGCAGAACATATCTTCTAATAAAAATAACGTTCCGAAATCTATATATAAAGATGCGTGTAACTTTTTCACGATCGACTTTCACATTGTGCACACTGCTGTCTACTAAAAGTAAACTTCCGTCCATATTTTACGATAAACAACATTTCAATTTTTGTTTACAAACAAATTACCAACATAATAATATGAGAGGCATATACAAACGTTAATCGAACGTCGTGTGAAATAAGCGGATAAACGATAATTATAATAATTGTCAGAAAAATGTCAGATGAGTAACCGTTCGAAAAATAAAAATAAAACGCTTTCGGGGGAAATCGTCCACACGATATTGTCCGAAAAGAGAGACGGTCGCGGATGGGACGTAGAATAATAGTACCTACCACTGGGTACATAGTACACACTCACACACACATACACGTGTTGTGTACACAGAGCATAAAAAAAGAGTACCTAAACTCGTACTATCCATTAGCGTTAACACGATATTTCGATAATTGCCATGTCAGAGTCAAGGGCACACATCATCATCATCATCAAATCCGTCGACGAATGGTCGTGTATATAGAATCGAGTGTATAACGTATAGAGAGCATTGAGTTTTGGACAAATACAATATAATATCATTTGGACCGGTCGAAGACAAAACGAGCTTAGTGCACACACACACACACACACACACGCGCGCGCGCAAGCGTATTTCGCCTCTGTAGTCTATATTATTCTCTCTGTCTGCATATATATATATATATATGTATATATTACGTATAATATTTACTGTCTTGAATTTTTTTTTTATGGTGTCATTATTTGTTCTTTTAATAGTCAAACGTTTTCGCCTTCATCATCGCTCGCGCGCGCCCGTGGCCCCGGACAAGGTCGCGCGAGCGCGTTCATAAATCGACGTATTTATATTTTATACTGCAACAGGCTCGGTCGCGTCGTAAACCGATCGTCGTTTTCCGAGTAAAAACGTTTGATAACAACAACAACTGCGACGGGTACGCAATCGGCGAAATTCGGTTCTCGTAAAATATGTATAGGTAGGCACGGGCCGACGATACGCGCGTCCTGTGACCGACGACCGCGCGTGCACGCAATATAATCCGTATAGGTACACACGTGTAGGAAATTTTATACGGTCCTATGCTGTTGCGACATCGGATTGTGACGATATTATATAGGTAATCTACAATATAATATACACACACACACACACACACAGTCCTATGGCGATGAGCACTTAAATCGCGAGCTCCGGAAAACGTCGTCCAAGGTTGATACCTACCTATATATATATATATATATACGTATAAAATTATTATTATTTTTGTCATTTTATTCGCTCATCACCGCCAAACGCAGTGGTACACATATTACATATTATTATTATATACGTACGTTCGTATATGTAGTGGGTACGTCGTTAAATTATATACCGTCTGTTGGTTTATTGTACGAACGTGTATTATGTACATACAATAATATTATACATTAAAATATAATATGTTTATATTATTATTATTATGTTCCCTGTAACCTTTCGCTTTCCATCGCCGCGTGTTGTAGTAGTATGTGCGCGCACGGGACCCGACCGAATTACTAGAGCGAAACGGTGTGGCGCGAACGTTGCACACAGGCGACGACCTTGAAACGGTTTTCGTATTTTATTTTTTTTCTCTCAAAACCGAAACAAAATAATACACACGCATAGGGCTATATCGTGTAATAATAATAATAATAATAATATATACGTGCATATTACCGATTTCGTAACCGAAACAAAATCGTCGAATTAACATACCTGTGCCAGATCAAATTGTCTAATTAATTATCATAATATCCCTACGTATATAGTATTACAGTGTTTTTATAATGCCAATCCGTCGTCGGTCCGCGGTAGCGTTTCCTACGACGACGACGACCTGCACCACAACTCTTGCGCGGCGCGATATCATAATATTATACGCGTGCGACAACGACGACTGCAGTGTTGTGAAACGGTTAATTATTTCAAATCGCGTCGCCCTTCCCCGCCGCCCCCACACTCGTCACCGCCGCCGACGACTTCAAACCGGTTGTCTCATTTTGACAAATCGTTCGGCCTTCACGGCATCGGAAATTGACATGTCCGCCAATAATCAACTGCAGCATATACGCACCACACCACTACAACTTACTACTGCTACACACCAGACAGATCCGTGTACGCTTTTTCGTTTGGGTTGTCACGCGAAAGTGCAGTTAATGATTATGCTTACCGATTTTCCGGTTTTTCGTTTTTTTTCCTCTTTACGCTGTACTTGGAAAACCGTATTACACTCCTCGCGTATCCCAAGAAAATAATTTCCGGTCAACTTGTTTTTATTTATTTTTATTTCGGTATAATCTCGCATTTGACGAGTTTCCCGCGGAGTCTTCTTTTCCAAATGAGAACTGAATTGTTTTTTCCTATAAATTAATAAGCCGATAGCTATTGAAAATGTTAATTTATTTATAAATCGAATTCAAACTAACATTAAGGACATTTTTGTACGGTCTTTAGAAATAGTTTTACAAAAGTATAAAATACATGTTATATTTAGTATACCTACTATAGTTATTATATTCGGACAATTTTTAATTTTCTCAAACTGTAGCATGTCAATAGATCAATATTAATTACTATAATTTTCAAAACGTTAGAATCCCCGTATCTTCCGAAAAACGTATGATGAACCTATATAACTATCCTTAGTACGCAATACTAAATAACTTATAATATACACTCATTCGAATTTATTTTTGATAATATTATAAGTACCTATATCTAATTAGTTTTGAATTACATGAATAATTGCTTGTTGAGAGGGGTGGTATACTCTCCCTTCTATACCCACCAGTTTATTCCTATGCAAAATAGTAAGTTATAATAATTCTTAATTTAAAAATGTCTATCCTGTCTATTATGTAATATTACTTATTATTTCATAGATATTTACATTGAAAAAGAATTCACCACAGCTCTATCCAAATACAATGCACTTTATTAGCAAGTCGGTTTGGTGAATGTCATAAATAAATATTTTACGCAAATATTATTCATTAAATAAAAAAACATATTCACTTCCATTGTTCTTTTAACGCACGTGTAAACTCTAAAGTGATGAAAAAACATATATAAAAGTACTGGGATTCATATAAACATTCAAAGTAATATTCCACATTTCATTGCTCTTGAATTATTATAACGTCGTTTCGACTATTATACGATACACGCCTATTTTTATTATTATGCCCATTCTTGGTAAGTACCTTTTTTTGAATGATTTTTTTTAACAAACACACGATGCCCGTATCATAGTATACTTAAAAAACTATCTTTATGACCCCCAATGCTGAAAAAAAACGAAAAATTGTTCGCAGTAAACTCTAAACATAATCTATTTAACCGCACTACACACTTATACGATGGCGTTGATTAAGCAATATATATAATATATTAATATCACATACATGATTATTTTTAAACCTTTATTATAAGATTTTAAAAAAAACTTAATCATTTTAAAACTATTTAGAATTTTTTTTATATTTAAATGTTACCTACTTTTGTATGTTATACATAGATTTATCAACTATCAGTTAAGTTATCATTAGAAATAACTAACGATAATCATATTTAAGAAAAAATAATTTTGAATATCCATGGACCTCAGTCGTTGTTTTTTGAAGTCTTGAAATAAATAAATAATTCAATTTACCTATTTAGTTGTAATTTTAGATAGGTAATAATAAGTTTATAATTTAGATTTTAAGGGAAGTGCTCCATCCTCTATGTATGTAAATGGTATTATAACTTATATTTTTTAGTGTTATACTTATACAATGCTGTTATTTTTATATTTTTGTCTGAACATAATTTCAGGATATTTAAAATTTATGAGAATTTCAAAAGTATAGATTTTGACGTTAAATACGCATTCAATATTTCATAAATTTTTTCTTCGTCATTAAGTCTTAGCGAATAAAGAGAATATTATGTTTATAATTTTATTAATCCGAACTGATAACTTATTGTAATATACATTTTATATTTTTATATTGAATAACAAGTATAATAACTAATGACAAATAATCGAAAATCCTTCGATAGTAGATAATAATGCAACATTGCAACTGTCGACTGCATTTTGTATGAATTATGTTGCGTGAAATATATAATATTATGTCGGTGTGTTTGTGATATTCATCGGATGTGTGGTAGTTTTGCATGTCAGCTTACAATGACGGAGTCGTTGTTTTCCACAGGGGTTCCGCTCTGTTTGTCGGTTTACTACATTCGGAAAGTGAAAAGACCTTCCCGCTGGTTGATTAGTGCAATAATAATGATAATAAATAATAATGGCCAGAGTGAGTGAGACAGAGTGATACAGAAAAATTCCGTCCAAGGCCACGTGTTTGTAAACTCCTTCCGGACAAACTGAACCGGAACATCAGTGTCAAACGACCAAACGTCACCCGTTGCCGACACCGACGAACCGTACCGTTACGGATTGTGTAAATAAAATAGTTGGCCAACCAATACAAAATACCGTGCCTACGCTACAATATAATTATATCCAAATGATATCACAAAGACTTGTCGTAGTGAGATAGAAAATGTGTATATAACAAGAACAACTGTATTCATATTTTATTTAAAAAACCTTTCGTAATTTTAAACAAAATTAAAAGTGTATACTAACATGAACATCCAAGTAATCAATGCATTACGTATCGTTATCAAGGTCAGATAGGAAGCTATAGGTAATTCAATGAAGCTATTTTTAACCATTTTACTGGAAGTATCCCATGATAAATCTGTATTTTTATTTCATAAAATAATAATACAATATAATAGGCTATGGTACCTATTCAGTACATGGGTTGATTTTTCTTTAAATAGATTTTAAGCAAATTTCCAATATTATTAAAAATAAATTGTAATCAGTTTTTGTTTTAAAAATTTTAAAAATATAGAAATTGAAGTTGAAAATCATATTTTAGTTATTTTTTCATAAAACATATAATGTACATATGAAATATGACATTATTATCGGTGGTATTAATTCTACTATATATATAGACACTATTATTATATAGTAGGATTAATTGATATTTAATAAGTAAGTCAATAGTAAGGCCGATTTTAAGATTAATTTTAAAAATATAGAACGTATATTATACTAGAAATTAGTATTTCGAATCAGTCATGAACATTCTGTTTTTATATTGTATTGTCAATACTCAATATAAGATGTTAAATAGATATTATAAATGTGAAATGGTGAACTAGTGTACAATTGATATGCAATAATGTTTGTATTTGTAAGACATTCGACGTGTCCGTTAGTTCTTCCACCCTGAATCATTGTTCTATACTGAGGTCTGAGATGAAAGTATAAAGTATAAACCCGTTTTTTACCGTATAAAATACGATTTATCTCGTAGACAGGATTCAGGTGTCTCAAAGTGACTTGGACATCGTAAATGCAGATGGAACAATGAATGAATCTCATTGTGGACTCACGTACCTAATATCCGATGACGGAGAACATAAGAGTATTTTTTTTCTGCTATAAATGGTTAATGTTAAATGTAGTACCATCTGGTCTTTTACGATGCATTTAAAAATAAAAATTATTTTATACTATTATATAGGTGCATTGTATAAAAGGGTCATATATTACTAATAAATTTAAAATACTATGAAATAAATAATATCACTGGAAATTTATAAACGTATACTGATCTACATATTTATTGTTTTCTCAGATTTCTAAGGATAATTCATAAAAATTAAAAAATTAAGTGCAACTATATAATATAATAATATAATCGAACTTAATTGATTATTAAACATTCTTAGTTTTATAACAACGGTTTTGTGTTACTTCCATAACTTGTAGGTGATAATTTAATAAATATCGCCAAATTAAATTCATATATTTAAAAAGTAATAATTATTATAATTTAATGTTGGCCTCGCGGGAACACAAATAGACTCGTCTCATAAATTCATCGTTTTATAATAGCCCAGTTCAGGTTACAAGTGTGGCTATAAGGTAGCATGCCCGAGCGACTACACCTCTTACCACACGCTCTTATATTGTACATAATATTGTAAGTACTTAAATAATAAATTATGTTTTGGTTTTAAAACGATAGTATTGGTAACTTTTACAATACAAAAGTGAATGAATTAAGACTGAGCATCGTTTCAATGGACATGTGCCCTTCATAATATTTACATTGCAAAAATACCTTCTTCGAGGCGTTTTGTAAAATGCCAAATCCGTTACTTTTTCGTAGATTTTCTATTTAAATACTACGGATTTTCCGATACCTACACCTAAAATATTAAACCTGATACATGCACTTAAGTATTGATCTGAATTGCATTGGCGTAGAAAAGAACACGAAACCACCGACATTGCTCTTAAATTATAATATCACATAAATATTAAAATATATAATAATAAATACTATTACAATTATTTATAAAATATAAAATTTTGTATTCAGTCCCTATAATGCCATGTCCATATTAATACCTATAATGTAGACATCATAAAATGTGATTTGTGCTAACGAAAAAAATATGTAAGTAGTAAAGCGTATATTTAATTCACAAAATATTATTTTTAGATTTAAATTATAAACTATCATGTAAGAATGTAATTAATTGATGTAAATAATAATTTTTATTTGTATGTTGATAACTTACTATAATTATGGTCGTAGAGGTTATGTTCCAAGTTTTTTGAAACCAAAATTATAGAAAATTTAAATAAAAAAATTAGGGTATTTCCATCGAAAAATTTATTTCGAACATGTTTCATAATTTGATATCTATATAACCAGAAAAAATAATTAGGTGCAATTATTGCAAAATAGTGACCAATGTTTATCGGCTTGTCGCACGTGTAGGTAAGTATAACTAGTATAAGTGATGTTATTTTTGTAAGATTTAATTTAATTGTACTTTAATAATAGTTTTTGTAATGTGTGATTTTTTTGATTTTTACCCTTATTTTTAAACAAAATAAACACTGAAGAACGCAGTTTTGCTATACACAGTACATTTGAGAGTGGTACTTACTACTTACTATACTTATTTATTAGGTAAATCACTGTAGGGACAATTTATAAAAATTCTGTATTTTATTATATAACAGTTAATATGAAAAATATACATAATTATATTACATATTTGTATATCTAATATTTCAGATTAGACCTACTATAGCCTTAAAGTAAGTTAAAGACTTATATTGTGTTACTTACATGCATAATTCATGTGAAATTAGTAGATCAATCTGTAATTTGAAGGATAGTTTGCGTAATATTTTATTTATATAATTATAAGAAATTTCTTCATTCGATAAAAATGAATTTTTTCCGAAAAAAATTGCGTATGTATGTAATTATTATAAATTTTAGAGTGTACTCGTATTAATCAGTACCGAGTACTATCGACAAAAATGTAGAATTGTATGATTACAGGAACTTGCCCAATCATCGAATAAATGTATCCCATAATAAATCTATATTTTTATTTCATAAAACAATAATACAATATAATAGGCTATGGTACCTATTCAGTACATGGGTTGATTTTTCTTTAAATAGATTTTAAGCAAATTTCTAATATTATATTTATCATAATATTATAAGTGGTTTCTAGGTAACCATTAAAATTTAAAAATAACATAATCAATTCTATAAAGTTTATAAAAACACATTAGATTTTAATCATAATTTTAATATGAGTTGTAAAAATTGCGAAAAATCTAAAAATTTAAAAGAAATTAACCAAAATTCAACAAAGAATATCAAAAAGATGAATTGCGCGTGTATGTATCACTCACTTATTAGATATATCCTTGGCATATTTGGATACTTGAAAAATATAATATGTCTTCGTCGAAAGGATAACGATAATCGTCTTAATAACAATTTGACATTCACATTTGCTATTGAAGGGTCATCAAATAAGATCATTCCAATATGTCACAAAATGCATGAAGAAAATCAAATATTGTTGCAATGTTGTAAAATATCATCGGAAAGTCCAGAATCGAACAATTGTCACGTTTGTTGTAAATTCAAAAAAATAACAAACAAATGCAGTGCTACTAAAAAGACTAAACCCTGCTGCCGCTGCAAAAGGCATTGTAAAACGGTTGACATTTGTGGATCAAACCAGAACTTGCATCATAAAACTAATGAGACTATTGGAGTTGTATGTGATAAACTTTCTTGTATCATCAAGAGACTCGGTCATCTAATAGATACATTACCAAATCAGAATGACTCGCCGAAGGATTGTTCCACAATTCAACCAAGTATACCTAATATAAAATCTCCCAGCGGAGTAAGTGATTCAAAGTCGTCGTGTAACAAACACCCAGTTAAAAACGACTGTGCGAACCCGTCACTAAAAACCATCATTCCGGCAAACACCAATAAAACGCTTGTTAAAAGCATACACGAAACTAATGTTCAATCAACACATTCCAAGACGCGATGCCCAGTGGATATTCCCTGTAAAGAAAATTCAATTAAAGAAATAAACTGTGACAAGATATTAGATCGTGAGTTGCGATCGATCGATTTATGTACAGAGATGGAGGAAGATACAAATCAAAAACAAGACTGTAATATTAATAGCAAAATAAATATTAAAGACGAAGAAACAAACAAAAACATCTGTACTGAAGCGCCTGCCAAACCTGACCCACCCGTAACTCCAGTTAAAATAACTAAACCAATTGCTTCAGTTATTTCAAACAAACCAAAACAGGCATCATGTATAAATATTAAAGACGACAAAACAAACAAAAACATCTGTACTAAAGCGCCTGCTAAACCTAACCCACCCGTAACTGCAGTTAAAAGAACTAAAGCAATTGCTTCAGTTATTTCAATCAAACTAAGATATGAACCATGTTCTCATCAGACTAAAGTTAAACAAGTTGTGAAAAGAAAACAATAAGTAAACCTACTCAACGGACAACGGTAAATTTAGTATAAAGACAGACTACATTACAGAATGAAAAACAACTTAAGACACATAAATGTATAATTAATACAGGGCAATTCTTTTATCATGAACCACTCATTATTTCGAAAAGTATTCATGTTTTTGAAAACAATTTTTTACATAGTTTCAAGTTGTTAAAAAAACAACGTTTATATTAAAAAATTATATTTTTAAGTATTTTTTATCCTTATATTGTTTTTTAAGTTTTTTACTTTTTTCAATAGTTTTAATTTCATATTTTAATGCAGAATATTTGAGTATTTTTGATACATAAAAATACAAAGTTATTCTGCTTTGGAATATGAAAGTTGTCATTCAAAAAAGTAAAAAAAATTAAAAAATATAAGGATAAATATATTTGAAAATTAATTTTTTTAATAAAAAGTTGTTTTTAACATCTTGAAACTATGTAAAAAATGTTTTCAAAACCATGAATACTTTTTGAAATAATGAGTGGTTTATGATAAAATAATCACCGTGTATTAATTATACATTTATGTGTCTTAAGATGATTTTCTTTCTGTAATGTAGTCTGTATTTATTCTAAAGATTCACTCTATATTGTAAAAACACTAAAAACAATATTTTATTGGAAAAATAAATTGTATTCAAATTTTGTTTTAAAAATTTAAAAAATATAGAAATTGAAGTTGAAAATCATATAGTTTTAGTTATTTTTTCATAAAACATAGGTATAATGTACATCTGAAATATGACAGTATTATCGGTGGTATTAATTCTACTATAGACACTATTATTATATAGTAGGATTAATTGAAATTTAATAAATAAGTCAATAGTAAGGCCGATTTTAAGATTAATTTTAAAAATATAGAACGTATATTATACTAGAAATTAGTAATTCGAATCAGTCATGAACATTCTGTTTTTATATTGTATTGTCAATACTCAATATAAGATGTTAAATAGATATTATAAATGTGAAATGGTGAACTACAAAATAAACACTGAAAAACGCAGTTTTGCTATACACAGTACATTTGAGAGTGGTACTTACTACTTACTATACTTATTTATAAGGTAAATCATTGTAGGGACAATTTATAAAAATTCTATATTATATTATATAACAGTTAATATGAAAAATAAACATAATTATACTACATATTTGTATATTTAATATTTTAGATTAGACCTACTATAGCCTTGAAGTAAGTTATAGACTTATATTGTGTTACTTACATGCATAATTCATGTGAGATTAGTAGATCAGTCTGTAATGCGAAGGATAGTTTGCGTAATATTTTATTTATATAATTATAAGAAATTTCTTCATTCGATAAAAATGAATTTTTCCCGAAAAAATTGCGTATGTATGTTATTACTTATTAGTATATATTTTAGAGTGTACACTCGTATTAGTCAGTACCGAGTACTATCGACAAAAATGTAGAATTGTATGATTACAGGAACTTGCCCGATCATCGAATAAATGTATTACAATTAGGTATTCTAAATTCTTAATATTTAAAAACGGTAATAGCGGAAAGTTGCTAATCACTGATTAATGTTTTTTGAATTACAACAACATAACTAAAATTATTATCTTCTGTAGTTCGAAACAAATAATATATATTTGTTTGATTAAACTAAGAACAACTTAAGGGTACCTATCTCAACCTAATAAATTATGATATACAAAATATCAAGCGTTTCTATGATATTTTATGAATTTCCAACTATTTTAAAATGTCCATGATCTGAACACTTTTTGTCGAAATAATACTTACGTTTAATAATTTTATCTATAAAGACTGTACAAAAATTCACAAAATGATCCATATTCTTTTTACTTAAACATGTAGGTATAGATAAGTTTTTTTTTAAATTCGACATATAATTATCAAACGGTCCGTGTATTTTTGAAGTTTGAGGATGGTCATAAAATTATAGCACAAGGGTTACTAAATACAAGGACGCAATGTCGGGGGCGGCGGCGTATTGTTACGTATTATATCGTCGCATATTATAATATGTATCGGAACTGCGACTGTGAGGGGACGGGAAGGACGGGACGATAAGATCTATATAAGAGTATTCCAAGAGACCGTGGATGATAAATAACGTCGGTATAAGTCCAATTTGAGTCGCCCGCAACAACAATTGATGGCCTGCCTACGTTTTATGTAACAATACGCCGTGCATATACCGTTTTAAATGCTCATCGTTTCATTTCCCCTAGAGAGAATGAGACGGAGCGAGAGAGATACTCCGGCGCGCGTGCGTACCTATATAATATTATGGTCGTCGTCGTTGGCGTCGCCGGTCGTCCCACTACCACATCTATCGGATTTATGCGGTTTCTGTCTCGGGCGAATCTCGATCCGATATAGAGCCCGTCGTATGCGCATATTAATATTATTATTATTACATATTATATAAATTATTATAAACCCAACATGTTTGTATATCGTATTTATTATCTCGTCGGCGGCGTGGCAACGTATATTAATATTGTATTATTAGTATATATAATAATAATAATAATAATAATATTATATTCTCGACCGCATATATATATATACATATAATAATAATAATATAATATACATATATTATAAGGATCGTAAAAACAAACGACGGTGTACCTATATAATAATGTGTGTGTGTGTGTGGACTCATCGTACGCGCGAGACGAAAACAACCGGATTTCGGACGGGCCCCCAAACGAACTAACTATAACTGCTATGTGTGTTTGCTTTTCGACGTCAAGTCGGTCCGTTAAATACGTCCGTCCGCATAATATAAACGATCGTGTCGTCTGTCGACGCCACCGCCGATCATTATTATTAGCCATTATATAGGTATTACGAACGGCGATGAAACTCGTGCAGCGGTCGCGCCGTTCGGGCCGACTCGTTAATACGCGCATTTCATTATAATAATATACGTTTTCGATTCCGTAGTACACGCATTGCTGTGAATTGATATTATTATATTGTTATTATATAGCTGCTCTCGGACCGCGGGTGCTCGCCGTGACAGACGCGGTGTTGAAATCGGAGTCGATTTCCTTTTACTGCAATATCGTACCGCCGACACCGACGCCGCCGCGGTTATACACAGCTATATATAATGATAATAATAGTATACGCTATACGCCATGTGACCGTTCACGCGGAAACGTCCTGCCGTAGCCGTCGGTATGATAATTAAAAACCAAAAAATTCGACAGACAGTAATATATTATATTATTATATTATAACCGATAATCCGATACAATAATATATATATATAATACGAATTATTGCTGCAGTTCGCCCGAGACGCGTGTGCAAACGATACTTTCGTACTATCGTACGATTATTATCTGCATAGTATTTGTTTAACGCAATTTCGTCTCCCATAGTCTTATTTTTACTATTGTTAATATCCGAATCCGATTAAAGCGTGTATACCTATATGCTAACCCGACCGCGCACGCGCACTACCGACACCACCATTTCGACTGCATAATACGTTTACGTTCCGCATGTATACAGAAAACTAATTACTTTACGGGTTAATACGTGTTTATTATATATGTGAGTAAAAGAAAAAAAAACAATGCAACGCATTAAAATACAATGTTTGTGGTCAAGGTTGTTTCTGTACCGTGAAAACTGTGTGAATCTTGCGTCTGCCCTAGATATTTCTCCAAATTACAAATTATTCTATGATTTATATAATATGAACCATTGTAGCAGATGATTGTAATTGTCAACAAAAAAGAACCGTTAAGCCGTTAAAGATAAGTGTACACAATATGGACTACTAATATATTATATGATTAGAGGAGTGTGTTCAAATGGACACATTTAAACAAATATAATCATATAATTATGCAAAATATAACTACGAATTTTAATCAAAGCGTATGTTAAAAAACTCAAAATAGCCGTACTTAATGTACCTAATATAATATGAAATAATAGTAAAGTATCATTTTATGTTGATATAGCTACGTATTAGTAGATATTCTGACATTTGATTTTTTTTATCTAAAAGTTAAGTATATTTCATTTTTGATTAAAAATTTGTTCAACACACTACTAAAATATTTATATTAGTTGTGTTATAACTATTAAATCATAATATAATAAAAATAATAATAAATATATATAAAATGATATATATTTTCAAAGAAAATGTGTATATTTATTTAAATTTCTTTTAAACTATTAACCGTTATTGAACATAATGATATCTATAAAATGCATGCTAGATCTGTATATAAATAAAGAGACTTAAATAGTCGGTTTATTTTCTGAAGTATCAGATAAGCAACATTTACAAATTAAACTAAATACCCGTCAAGCTACTAAATAAAAATCGTTTGAAATACCTTTACATTTACGAGAAACAATATCCGATTGACAACTATTATAAGTACTTAGTACAATCGTCTATAACATTAATAATATTTCAAATGGTAATCGTTTGAATGCATTTGAATATCAAAGTTCTCGCGGAGAATTAAATTGAATGGAATTCATTCGAATGGCATTTGAATATGGTCAATTGACATTTGTGTGTGATAGTGTTTGTCCTGCAATAAGTATTTAATAGAAATTACTTGAATGGCAATATTGTTAACGGATCATATGATGTACATTTGAATTGTAAATGATTTATGGACGGAATTTGTAGGGGCATCACATTCTTCTGTAGAAAGCAACCAGAATTTTTCTTAGACAAATATAATATTGTGTTTGATTTTATTATATCGAATAATGGCATATATGCCTGCAGATATTGCTCACCGATTCATCGGTTTATT
Source organism: Rhopalosiphum padi (assembly GCF_020882245.1). Taxonomy (NCBI): domain Eukaryota; kingdom Metazoa; phylum Arthropoda; class Insecta; order Hemiptera; family Aphididae; genus Rhopalosiphum; species Rhopalosiphum padi. The sequence goes on from NC_083597.1 coordinate 36,002,568, forward strand.
ATTAATAGGTACGTATGATAGCGGCATGTGGATGATATTTTGATTTAACGTGTTAAATGATGATACCTATAGATATAAATTAACAGACAGTCGACAGACGATACTATAAAATAATACAAAAATACATTGACATGATGTAAAATCATAGGTCACATTGCACAAAACGTTTACTCAGATACCGTGGATGAAAGAAAACCTAAACTATGTCCGTCAAGTGACGCGTAGTTTAACAACTGAAACGTGCACACGTTTAGCCGCCGACTGCTGCAGAATTTATGAAAACTACCTATATAAAGATATAATCGAAAGCACAGAACACCGCGTGCTGCTGTGGACGAAATCGTAGAACAAAACCTACCATAGCGGTAGCTGTTTTGGAATTCCTCAAGGAGACAAACACACTCATATAATATATATATAAATAAATATACGAGTAAAACCGCCACCTGCCAGTATCTCTTAAGTCACAGCAAATAATTTAATTAAAAACACAACAATATAAATTTCTCGTGATGGTGCTAAAAATTGTATGTAAAAAAAAAAAAAAACAAAAAACAATTAGGTTGAATAATATAATAATATAGCATTATACTCGTTCGACACCATCGCGCGTGCGGTGTTTTTAGCTTATTATATAATGTGCGCGAATGATTAAGGAACGAATTCAACGACTCTTCCAGACTCCAGTTGCTGAATCCAATTTTAAAAGGAGACAATAAAATATCTATTTTTTAATTATCGAAACAATGAATTAAGGTCATGTAGATGGTTTTTGAATCTTTCGAACGCAGAGATAGTAGCAGTATTTGTTCGTTTTTAGAAAGCACTTAATAGTAAATCAGTTTGACTGTTTGGGTAAACACTTATATATGAAAAATGAATAGGTTTCAGGCAAACCACAAATTTGCATGGCGATACAATATTTTATGTAACCTGACCATATGTATACCCAATTAATCATTGTAATCGTGATTTTATTTGTGACTCATAGTTCATATATATACCGTATCAAAACGCAGTTTTTTTTTTGGCGGTTATAATTTTTAAACAAGAATGCACACCTATTTTGGATAACTAATTAATTTACGTACTCTATAGGTATGCATTATTATTTGATTTATTTTACCTCTGTTTTCTTTTTGCCTTGTAGTATTATTATTCTGTATTTACATATTATTGAATTTCACCATTTTAATACGCTCTGACGATAAAAGCTTATTGGGCAATCGTTATATTTCTAAACAATATTATGTTGAATGTTGATTGTCATATTTTATGCGATTTATGGGATAATCAAGAATTTACGATTGTATAACCAATAACCATCATTGATGTCCATTATTGTCGTAAATCAATTTAGCTGTATTTTAATAATAATTTATTATTTAATAGTTCACAGAATTATAACGTTACAACACCGCGTGACTAAATATATTATACATTCAATCAATTCAGTCGTGGTTGCAAGTATAATTGGAGAACGAACGAGCAATATAATATATATGTGTGTGTGTGTATAATATGTTTAATGTTAAATAGTTATTGGTTTATTACTATTATACCGCGCGGTAACGTGACACAAGTGAAGGTTTTAAAAACGATTTTTCACTGTTTGCTATAGAATAACATTAATAATATTGTCGATGCGATTATTGCAGTGTATCATACGTAGATAGCATATAATTTTGTTTGCGTCGTGCTAATCGAACGTCTCACATTGTGTATTTTGATATCAACAAGTGTTGCGCGGCGTGGACGAGAAAAATAACAATCATTCAAGCTTTTTCATCCGGTGTAACCTCCCACCCCTCCCATTATCTATGCATAAAAATATACAGTCGGGACGTGTGCTTTAAAACCATTTCGATATATTATATTATTATTGTAATCGCGACGTGCAGATCGTCCACCGTCTCCGGTCGTCGCCGCCGCGGACACGCGGCATATTACATGCGCGCGTATCTGCCCATATATTTACCCATTTCACCTACCTGCGGCTGCAGCGGTATAGGCAGGTATACCCATCCAAATAGCCGGTAGCCAAACGGCGACCGATGCAGCGGCGGTGAAAGCCTGGGAGAGATGAGCGCGTATTTTATGGGCGACCGCGCGTCGGGGTCCCGGCCAATATGTAAATTGACGTGTTCTACCGATTCGGTCGACCGGTTTTGTCGCGCATAATTCGTCTCCGCGGTGTATACCCCGGTGCGCGCCGCACAGCATCCCGCGATATGATCTTCCGCCGCGGCAGTCGCAGAGTCCGGAGACGACGAACGCACAATCGGCTGACGTTGACGTACGCGCTGCACCGACATAATAACGGTAGAGGCGTGGGAGTATTATTCAGACCAGCGATTTTTTTTCTCTTCATTTCCTCCTCGTAATATATACATAGGTACGTATCACTACTATCTATGTGTGTGTGTGTGTGTGTGTATAATATATGCTCGGACTGTCGTATAGTGGCTCTTCGCCGCGTCCTCGTCAACCACCGCGCCGTCACGGTCGCACCTGCAGGCTCATTTCTCCGCCGGCCTATCACCTCGTCCTTCCCGCTGCAACGGACACCACACAAGGAAGATCGGTATTCCGTCGCAATTTCCATACGTACACGTTCGAGTCCGAGTCGTTTCTACACACACACAAACACACATATACGAGTGAGATAGGTACGACCTGTACATCCTTTTCGACTTCAGGTCGTATTTATCGACCGAGACACCGCACCGCACTGCGCGCGCGTACCTATATTATAATGTACACCTTACATTGTATTGTCGCGGTATATTGTGCAACAAGCGCAAACACTCTGCAGCCGTGTACAAGTGCAGCGGCAGAGATTTCTGCGGGTTTTCCGCGCGCGATCCCCGAACGGAGATTGCGCGAGGAGATCCGACACGGATAATATTCGAGCGAAAATCGTTGCACGCGCAGACGACGACTCGCGTATAAGGTCATACGCCTTCGTTACAAACGAAATTCTCCTTTTATTCGTATATATATATATATATTGTATATATGTATTATATTATTGTTTTCCACCGGTGTGCGAGAACGAAATCTCATATATATATATATATATTATATGCATGATATTTTTCTATGTGTTCGTACGTAAACGTTTACGCTGCTGCTGCTGATGCTGCTGTTGCAGGTTTCCATGTTTTCATGTGCTGAAAAATTCGCGTTCGGCGCGTAGTATTATATATTGTGTATAATATATGCGATTGATATCTTGCGGAATCGATTGTCTCGCAGTGTAATGTCATTACGGTATTGTTATATCCACGTCCCGCAGGTACGGCGCGTACGCGACCTAGAAAATCGACTACGCGCATAAACAGATGTGATAATTATTATGTTTTAATAGCTCTTAATATTATAATATCGTATATACTGTGCGAGTGTGTGACGTCGGGGCGATGCAGTTTGGTGTCGTTTGGCGTTTCTCCAGCCGCAGTGTATATATATATTAATAATGCCATTCTCCGCCGGCTAATTCGCGCGAAACACTATAATATAGTGTAACATACATTATTATATTATTATACTTGTTCGACGACTATCTCGAAAATATAGTTCGTGAATCTTCATCGGCTGCACATAATACCCCGTGTGCATGTGCGCGCGTACATCCCGGAGTAGTAGCAGATCCTGCTTGCCATCGTGTACCGTATATATTATATTCGTTTTTACAACCTTCTGAAACCATACAGCCATATAGACGCGTGTATATGCCGATAATCACCGTATAAATCGTTGTGTCCCCTATATCACCGTGACGATAGAAATTTAATCGAATTAGCGTTTGCAACAGCGCATATATGTATATGCATGCATAATATATAGGTACCTACGCTGCAGTACATAGATAATCGGCTTTTGACATTTTTATTCGAGAGACAATTTCTCCGACCGCAGGTTTACATATTATTATTATATTGTATGCGGTCACCGTATAGTCGAAGTATTATTGTTATTATTATTATTATTATTACCGTGCGCAAATATTATATTATTATAATAATACACTCGGACCAAACCACTCGATAAATTGCACTATATATTGTACTGTATCGTGTCAATTCGTTCAAAAGTTACAATCGGTTTAAATCAGCTACTGCAGTGCAGGTATATTGCATATCGTATATATGTATGCATTGAAACTATCATCGTAATAAGTCGTAACGAAAGTTATTGACAAATATCGATTGTAACGAAAACCACGCGGACACATACTAGGACAATAGACATGTTTTGCAAGTAGAAACTGGAACGCGAGCGGTATATAATCCGTGGGACCGTAGAGGATTATTTGCACATTAAATGTGCGCACTGCACACGAACAATTTCAAATCTTCCATAAATTCTTCGCATCGAGCAGCAAACAATTTTAATTGATTATAGTTTGTATTTGTCGACAAACTCACAATAGTATGCGTTATTTCAATTGTTCAATTAAAAAATAAATAAACACTATTTGTGTTTTTCACATTGTATCTGATTTAAAGCAATGCTTTGAGAATTACTAACAAAGTTTTGCTTATTTCAAAATCACTTATTATATTCTGTACTAATAACTACTATAAGAAGTAAAAAAATCCACATACCTATCGTGGTGATATTCTACTGTGTGATATGTGTATGTAGATATTTTGATTGGAGTCAACACCCACCAAAATAATGTTACCTATGCGAGAGGCAGCACAAGAAGCCGGCGGACGAGTGTACGTGTGTATGTGTGTGTATGCGCGCAACGAAGACGGCCTACACGCAACCCGTCGTACGTGAATACTTACGTCGATTGTCGATAACCCTGTAGGATGGGAAGAGTGGACTGTATAATATTAATATTATAATAATTATTATTGACAGGCGTTGGTGATGACGGTGGCTGTTGTTGTCGTTGTCCCGGCACATCGATGGAACGGCACGCAGGGACCGACCAGACGGCGACACTTCACCGAACGTCGCTTGGACAACACGGGTCAACGACCGCGTATGCGTACGGGGGTTTTATACAACAAAAACTTTGAATCGTGGACACAAGATTAAAATAGTTGAATGCGATTGACTGGATTCCGACGTTAAATATAGTATAATACGACGAAAACAACAACCCACCATGTTTGCACTGCAAGTCGCGAACGGCTTCGATCGCACTGCGATAATTCGGACGGGCGATGGCACGAAACGAAAAGGGCTATTTGCTGGGCGCAAAAGCGGAAAAAAAAACAAATTTATTTATTTATAAATAAATAAATCGCAGACACGGGACGTGTGCGGCACGACGATGAGCGTAAACCAAAGGTGGAATACGGCGATGGCGCAACGGTTTTGCGATGACCAACGAAAACAAAAGACTGCTTCGTTAGACGGACAGTAAAAGACAAAAGACGCGGCGGCGGCAGCATCAGTGGTCATCGGCTGGCCCTTCGGAGGAACAAAGTTTACACCGAGCTGTGTCTGCTGTACATCGCCAGGGTGGCAACGTTACGACGCAGGACTTGTCGTCGCATCGAATTAAAATATTAAAATGTGTATCCAACATTACCACTTATGAATAAATGCAAATACTTGAGACCAAAATTAATACAAATTATTTCATTATAAGTGTTGTAACAAAATACAATTAGTAAACAATATCCATGTTTGTTATTTTAGGATCTAAATTAACGTAGTATTGAATCAGATTGTAAAATAGTTATCGAGATACTGACTCAGTATTTTAACTGCATGCTTTATCTTCATCTCATAGATGTTATAGATTATAGTCAATAATTACTTATCTGGTAAGAAGAATTTATATTATTATAAACTTAAATAATTAAGTGTGTGTTTATTTTATTTTTAAACATAAACAACTTAATTGCATATAATAAAACGAAATAAGTAATAATTATTGCTAACCATTTGTTAAATTTAAGTATATCGCTAAGCTTAAATAATAAATAAATAAATAAATTATTGCATATTTTTTTAAATTTAAAGTACCTATATAATGTCACTGTTCCCTTTTATCACTTAATTAATTTAGTGTTACACAAGATTTACTCATTGATTTTTAATTTTATTATTTGAATACAAACATTTTTAACTAAAATATATATATTATATTAAAAACAAATTTTACAAAAAACATATTAGTTTAAATACGGTAAAAATATTAACTATTTATTATACAGGACCTATTATTTATATATTTTATATAATTGTGTATTTGTACCTATATAACACAATATTGTCATTTATTATTTAAGTTTTATCGTGATCTTTAATCCATATCATACTTATATATTAAATGTATTATGCGTTTAAAAATCACTTAAATTTGCTTTTATGATGTATAATAAAGTATATTTTTTACTTCCATTATACTTGTGTTTATAGAGATGTTTTTTTCAATTTGAATGGTCATCGAATCCATCGGTCAGTTTATGGTTCTCAGAAATTAAGTAGTTTCAATTCTAGAGTATCGGGGTTGGTGGATGTTTATAAACGTATACATTGGGCGATGATGAGTGAACTGCATAATATTATAACAACTGTAGGTCACAATGTGGTATTTTATATTTTAATGTAATATACGACATACTCTGCAATGCTGGAACGTGGGTAAAATTATTTATTTCTGTATAATCCGTTAAATTTATTCGCGTGCCTCACCTAGCCTATACACCAGGTATTGGGTGAACGAGACTACGAACAGTAAGATAAATTCTGGTCGCGACCTATAATTAGGCGTGAAACACGGCGCTCGTAAATTTATCGAGAGCAGCGTGTGCATCTCTTCTAATTGTGTGTGACAATCGACGTGCGGCGGAGGCGATGACATTACCGCTTGTTGCGTGTTCTATTTTGCGGCAGTGGTGACAGTTTTTATTACCACTTCTCCCCCTGAATAGAACTAATACTGCAGTATATCGTTTTATTTTGCAGCACGGGCGAGTACTTATTCGTACGAATGCGAAACATCAGACCAATGTATTACCAACTAATAAATCATTTAAAATGATAACTATCAATTATTATTTTATTAGGTATGCGCCGGAAATATTGTATCGAATTATAATGCCATTTGGTTATTCGTTTACAAATTATACATTCATAATATATATCAATCGCTGTGAAAGCCAGAATGGCGAATTATAGAAGATGTATACAATATTGAATGTACATGTTCGCAAGTATTTGCATTTATTCGTTTCAACGTTTTATAAGTACCTACGACTTTAACGTGCACATTAATTTTTTGCAACGGATTAGCTTTTTTTGAAATAGGTATACATATTGAAAATCCCCGAGTACCTATATACATAATATTATTATATAGGTGATGCTCGAGTAGGTATATGTTTTTTAATTCGTTATTGATGCTGTGGACACTTAGAACCTACGATTAAACCTAAGAATAACAATTTAAATATATATATATATAACTCGATGGTGGGGGGGGTTTATTCGTTTTCGTTTTTTTTAATTACTGACGATATTATTTTACTTGTTCACGTATAACAATTATAGCCTATGGACGTATACCCATATATTGGATCGTCGAAATTGAGTCATAGATTTATATAATAAAACGCGTCAATTCAACGTGGTATATACCTATTGATCGAATGAAAAAGGGGATTTAATACACGCACGGCCAATATAGTTTGACAGCGTCAATGAATGGCTATAACATAATATTGTGCATACTATTAAATAGGCGAGACTGACAGTGAGACGGACCTTCAAAACAATTTTCAATCGGTGGACGTTTATAGGAACAAAAAAAAAATAAATAAATAAATAAACGATTTGCTTAGAAAAAAAAAAACTAAATTTGTATACGTAGGTACATACACATATAACAATATATGCTATATAATAATAAACGATTAGGTTATTACGAAACGTGTATAACTGGTCGGGTTCGGGACGGGTTTTTATTCCACGGTAGATGATACACTTTAATGCGAAGGCATTAAGACGGGTACGCGTAGGTAAACGTCATCGTTGGCCGAATATGCACTTTGTAGTTTGTATATTATTATACAAGTATAGTATAGTGACGGATGAAAAAAAAAATCTACCGTATGCGTTTTTACGCTGCCCTATATATTATATGTAATCCGCATATTATTATATCCGCAGCCACGGCGAATTATATAACTGTGTCAACGGTGGACACGTATACAGTAATATTAGCCGGCGTCGAAGAATATTATTATATATGTATAATATATATATATATATATATATATATATATATATCTTACATTCGTATAAAACTATTAAATCTAAGTAGCCAGTAGAAGGAGATATATTATTATTATTATCATTATGTATAACCGCGACGATGAATTTCTATTAGGGGGGAGGGGAAGAATCGATTGGGTTAGGTTCGACGAGCGGAATTTTATGCAAACGAATTACGGAGAAAAACAATTTTATAGGTATTTTTTTTTTTTTTTTTTATAGACTCGCGACTGTTTTATAACCCCCGAGCGTGGGACAACTCGTATACGCGAACACCCTAGAACAGAGTAATTATTAATATATTATTATTATATTCGCGGTCTACAGGCGATGTTGTATAATGATGCACTGATGTGCATATAATATATTATATTTGTGTACAATTATTTCGACATTAATTTCTTAACATTTTTACGAGTGTGCACGCGTTGCAGATGAAAATTTACACCGAAACACTTTAATCAGAACGCATTAATAACATGGAGCGTCACTATATTATCTTCTATAAAGTCGTTGTACTCGTATATACATAGCTCGCGGGGTCGGTAAAGTGGCTGCTCGCGAGTGAGGCTATAAATAGTTATAATAATATATAAGACTACTAGTTTTTTTCCGAACACTTTTTTCCGTATTATTCTGTACAGAATATATAATATATCGTAAATTGTAATAGACAATCGTCTAATCGGGATCGATCGTTCGTATTTATCACATCGTCCCAGTATGATCGCCAAAAAATGTTTTAATATTATGTTCTTCTCAAAGTGTTGACAATTAAAATGTTCAACGTTAACTGTCGTTAAAATTCAAAAGTTTCGTGTAACATTATACTCTGTATATGGACGATATGTGGCAGTCCACCAACTTCCACATTACATTTCTGGGTCGTTTTCGATTACGTAATGGACATTCGTCCATTTTTACAAGAAAATCCTAAATCTACGGGTACGTGGTACCACAATATGACTATTATCTTTAAACTATCACGGTTGACACCCGCACCATAATAGATTCATCATCTATATTCATCTATAACACGGATGACGTCCATAACAATAATATTTGCGAGCGGGTAATCACGCGATTGTTTTCGTCGGACATCATCCGTACCAGTTTTCTGTTCTGCGTTCGTCGCGTTACTAGATTCTTAAATAATAGGTAGGTACACACATTTTTGCTGTCATCGTAGCTAACGTTTCAGTCGTTTCGTCAATCCGACAACTGCAGTGATGGGTTTCAACTTAAAGATGACGTTCGTTGACGGAAGCAACTGAAATTCCAAGTACATAACTATGATCCTAGGTGTAACTAGTAATTATTTTAGAATTTTTTTTTTCATGTATGGTGATTCGCCTAGAATGGTCTAAAAGAGAAAATGTGGGTTAGCATATAATATATTAACATGGATGAGACTGATACCATTACATTTTTTATTTATTGAAATACAAACAAAAATATTCTACAATCATATGGTATGAAATTTCTCTAGAGATGTATTACGCTACTTGCGCCTATTTATATTTTATAATAATTATTTGGTAATATATATATTTTATATTCAATCAAAAATAATAATAATATAATACCTATGTAATATTTGGTAATTTTATAATTACTGAAGTCGCTGGAATTTTTCTTAATTAGATATAAGATTATACTTATTGTAACAATTTTATACCATCTATGATTTCGCAATAAGACTCGTAGTTTTTAAACATTCTTCATCTTCACATCTATATTATGAACTCTTCTGTTCGTCCGTCGCCACGACCTGTATATAGGATCAGTCGTGCGGAATTTCTTTCACTTAACCACCTACATAGAATCGAGTATAAGTTATACTGTATAACATCATGTTATAAATGCTAAAAGTCTAAATCTCTGCACAATATTTACAAGCGGGTTACTTGCATCGCATAATTCGATCTTATTTCGAATAGTCGTCAATGCAGTTCACCTATATTATACATTATTATTTTATAACATGTATACATTTGTACATAATATATAATATTATTATAATATTATAACCCTGAAATACGTTTAAAATCCATGTACCGGCTTTAATAGGCGATATTGCATTATAATATTTCCATACCGATTACCAATATGCCAATCATTACGACATGCATATATATATATATATATACATCGCTGCAGCTATGTAATAACGCTATTATATATTCTTTATAGTTGTATCTACCTTCTGACATTTTCGCTATACGTCCGAAGATTTTTAGATCGCATGCCAACAAGATACCAGGAAAAAACTCATCTCCGCCGTAATATACAGTATATAGTAGGTATGTATATATATTATATATATTGGTCGATATAAACTCGTTTTATTTACTGTTTTTTCGTACAAATTCTAGTGAGTACGATTTCGCATTCATCCCCCATCAAGTACTCGTATATACAGCAATTGCGATGGACCTGTTCTAATTCGCGTCATATATAGGTACCGACGCATCGTAATTACGCCACACGTTTCGGCAGAGTTTATAAACGTCTATTATTATTATTATTATTAGGTCTTCGCGCGTCTAGAGACGGCGGCGGCGGTGTGATGTACGCGGACGTCGTTATAAAAAACGACCGTCGGAGGTGGCGTGCGTATAATATATTGCACGTTATGTATGTGTACCTGCACAATAGAAGACGGTCGAGATGAGATTATTGACACGGTTTCGCGCGGGTCAGTAGACAACACTGCGGAGCAAAACTATATACAGACGTCCGACGCGCGCGCTCGCGTTTTCAAATGGTTTTTATTTCCAGATCGTTATTTCTATTTAGTCGCCGCCGATCATCATCATCAGCATCATCATCAACAACAACAACAACAACAGCACCATAGATCCGCCGCGACGGGAGGAGGAGGCACGCGCAGCTCTATAATAATAATATCCACAGCACACACACACACACACACACATACACTATAAAAAACACACATACTCATATTATGTGTATCGCAAACGCTTCGTCTCCTCATGTCCGTCTCTGTGTGTGTGTGAGTGATATATATATATATATTGTGTACGGCGTACGTGTGTGTCTTTTGTGCGCTGCAAATGGTCCGTCGGCTAATAACATTGTTGTTGGTCCAATAATAATACGACCGAGCAAGTTTCCTTTTAGACGTCGTTGTCGTCGCGCGCGCACTTATTTGTAACCAAGTTGCACGCGGCCGCCGCCACCAATCGTGTTTGCCATTAATACCTAACAGCGCAGTCGCATATCGTATAATATAATATAATGCACACTCGTCATTATTATATAGAGTTTATATAGTTGATATACATATATATATATATATGAATGCGTATACCGTGTCATATGTGGACTGTTGTACCGCGTTCATTAAACGCGGTATCGTGATTCGTATCCCATTCGTTTGCCGCCGCCGCCGCCGCCGCCGCCACCGACCGGAACGCAACCGCGCAGCACTCCGCGGACTCGTGAACGCGTATCTAATTCGTTCCCCAACATTCGGTTTTTTATGAAGTTTGGAATTCTCAAAGTTCGTGTACATTTCCGCTCTTATTTCGATTACCTCCCCCCGAACAGATGGTTCTTCACTACAATATAATATACACTATACAGTCGCTATCATTCGATCGCGAAGATCGGTCAAACCACCCTCTCTCCGAAAAATGTCGATTCGAGTACATTTTTGTACGTAAAATGTTTCAATTAAGTTTCGGTACGTTATGCGTTAAATAACAATACATCAATAGATTTCTGTTCACATGTACTCGTTATAATATTAATTGTAATTAAAGGAAATGTATATGAATTCGTCTAATACAATTTTCCAATGCAATTCATAAAATATTTACGTTGTATACATATTCAATTAGTTAGATATTTAGTTTACATTTTACATGGTTACGGTTGTTGTCTGTCTAATATAATATTTAAGTTTTAATTTGTTACGTAAAATATTAATAAGATTGAAAAAACAGATTATGTATATAAGGCTTATTAAAATATTATAGTATTGACATGCCGAACCGACACGATCAAAGATAACATATTTTGAATTGTGTATAACATATTAATCTAATAAGTGATACTCTCGATTTTGGACGTTGTGTATAAACAAATTAGCAGTATATAATGTTACCGTTTGACGTTTTGTTATGTATAGGTATATTTTATGTATACTCGCATCCGGTCTATTAAATTAGATTATATTATACATTAATAAGTATACATATATATCTGGTTGACTGGGCGATGCACATTGAACGAACTGGTTATTGATATGCTGTTAAGATTCTGTAAATTGATTTGGATTTTATGACACGGGCACGTCAGTAAATACTCGATCATTTTTTTTTCGATAGCAGCTGATTATTTTCCGCGTCATCAAGAGATCGTAGTTCATTAAAATATTGTGTGTCTTTGAAAGCTAATATAAAACATTGCGTCGAAAAGAAATATTAAGATGTTGAAAATACATCAGCTGTGTAACATTAGAAAATCGTGGAACTCACTCTGCTGCATAGTAGGTTTCAAGTGTATTTCGTAATTGAGCAAAGTTAATGAAAGTGTTAAATTTAAATTTGATTTGATGCCAACTGATAAACACTTATTGTATATCCTTACGGAACTTATCAGCGTCTATTTCTAAGAATATTTTATAAAACTATATTAGTTATTTATTATACTACTACTAATATATTAGACTGAGCTAATTTTTACATAAAACATTTATATATTATTAATTACTATATCATATAAAACATTTATGTATTCATCCTTATAGGATGGACAACAGATCTAAGACAAATAATAATTGATAAGTACTTTTAATATATAGAAGTGTTTTTCATGTGCTTATTGTAGGCGAAAAACACGATTTTATTATGTATAGTTTAGTAGATGGTAGATAAAATTATTTTTTATCTTAAAAATTAACTGATTAATTTTGTTATTTATGCATATATTTATTGTATTTTTTAACAACCTACGGTTTCAAAAATTGTTGTACGGATTTAATATAATAATAAATTGAAACTTTAACTAGCAATCAATTAGTTTTTTTTTTTAAATTCAAAAATAAAAAAACTGATGATTTGTGCAGTTCAAGACGCAAAAAATCCTAACTTTCTTGAATAATAAATAGTGATTCAAGAAAAAAGGTCAAAAAAAAAATTGTAGGGGAAATTTAAGCCTTTCAAATCCTCTTTAACTATTATGCACGTTTGATAGTTCGATTTTAGTTCTATCTTGAAAATGTGATATTTGTGACAGCAATTGACATATTTCAGTACTCGCAGATCGGTGCAGAGTAACAGTCTATTATATAGCTATATCTATATAATATAGTATTATTAGTTTAACAAGTGATTGGAAATCGAATCTATTTCATCTAAAATATACTTATGTAATGCTATAAATTATCTATAGGATAAACGGAATAAATATTTTAATTGCCACTATAATGAAATCAATAGATTTTTTTGTAAATATTATGGACAATATTATATTTTTAAGTTAAGTATTTTTTTAATAATACTATTTTACATGTATTTTAATGTATTTTTTGAATGAATTTGAATTTCTGATCACTTATACCTATACATATATTGTTTTGTTATCTATTTAGTTGTATTTAATATTTTACAAAATAGTTTCTTTGACGTTCTTCATAAAACTATTTCATTTTTTTTTCTTTTAATGCTTTAATTTAGGATTCTATTTTTTTTAATATTATCCAGAATTGTTTACGTTTCTACAAGACACTTATAAAAAAAAAACCTTAGGAGACCAATTACGATGAAATAATTTAAAAAAAAATTACATTTCTGCTAAAATTAAACTGGATTGTAATATCGTTAAAAACGTATAATTAATGAATTCCCTGAATGAATACGCCTCTAATAGATATTTATGACAAATACAGAATGTAGAGTATTGTTGAAAACACATAATAAGCCAATCGATTAGTAATGATGGTTATGAAATTGCACTCATATTCTCACAAAAAGTATTGGTTATTGTAAAATAAAAGATAAGAATATTAGTATAAATAATGTCTATAGTTAAACAAAGAATATTCCTATTAGTAATTCATATTCTACAACAAATTATATGTTAAATCTCAAAGTATGTTTTGTATAACGTTTTTATTTTTCAAACGAAAATTGAAATAAATACAAACTAATACAAAAGATAAATCACATATTATATCTATTGACTTTTAACATCCTATTATTTTTGTAATATGATGACAATCATATTATCGTGAAAAGTTTTTAGTGCTATTATAACATAAATATAATCCTTTTGAATCATTTCCTTTTTAATTTTTCATCAGCTGAAAAAAAATATGATTTATGGCCATCCAATTTTGTTAGAAAATACCACAGTATTTGTAGTAAGATCAATTGAAAAAAAAAAGAATAAATATAGGTATAAATATGATATAAGTTATAAATATATTATTTACTTTTTCTTCAACCAACCCACGTACATTGTAGTAGTGCATGTCCCCTCGTTCTATATTGTTTTTCTCTAAATACATTTTAAACTAAATTATTTGTATTTTATTATTATTATTATTATTTTTTCATCATATAATCTTACTACTGATAACGTCATAGTATTTGCTTACTCGACCGGTCAGTCAAAATTTGGTTTAGTCGAAGAAAAATTTTAATTTAAATAAAAGTATATGCACTCAATCGTCTCAATCCCCTATAATAGATGATAGCACTCGACACATTATATATTACATTACATTACAGTCGATAATTGAGTAATATTAATACGTGATAAAGTATTGATGATAATGCGTTAGTTATAACAAATTATTGATGACACGTGAGTGATATTCCATGATGTGTTGTGAAGAAGTAATTGTCGGGTGTGGTATCAGACATCAGTATAGTAAGGTTGCGGGATTAGAACCTTCCAAAGTTCCAAATCAACCTACCAATAGGTATGCAAACCGTAAACATTGTGCAAGACCATCACGTCGTAGACAATA